>NW_028245935.1:0-51000 GCF_964263255.1 Lissotriton vulgaris
CGATGACTCTGGACATGTCGAACTATCCCAAAATGGTCAATATGGATGAAATTTTAACATTTAATCTTTTGACTCTAAATGACTGTTGGATGTGAATTAGGACTTTGTCAACTAAAATAAGTGTGTTTAAAGTCATTTCTGTGCCTCAAAGGGGTCAAAATTGAAGCTTTTGAGTAAGCAAAACTCTGTAAAAATGGCAATTTTGGTCACTGTTAGGGTTTAAAAAGTGGTTATTCAACATGAGGCACGATCCAATTGACATTTTGAATAATTTTTGGTACAGTCCGAAAAATCAATTTTCGAATGAAAAACGATGACTCCGGACATGTCGAACGATCCCAAAAGGGTCAAAATGGATGAAATTTTAACATTTAATCTTTTGACTGTAAATGACTGTTGGATGTGAAATATGACTTTGTCAACTAAAATAAGTGTGTTTAAAGTCATTTCTGTGCCTGAAACGGGTCAAAATTGAAGCTTCTGAGTAAGCAAAACTCTGTAAAAATGGAAATTTTGGTCACTCTGAGGGTTTAAAAAGTGGTTATTCAACATGAGGCACGATCCAATTGACATTTTGAATCATTTTTGGTACAGTCCAAAAAATCAATTTTCGGATGAAAAACGATGACTCCGGACATGTCGAACTATCCCAAAATGGTCAATATGGATGAAATTTTAACATTTAATCTTTTGACTCTAAATGACTGTTGGATGTGAATTAGGACTTTGTCAACTAAAATAAGTGTGTTTAAAGTCATTTCTGTGCCTGAAACGGGTCAAAATTGAAGCTTTTGAGTAAGCAAAACTCTGTAAAAATGGCAATTTTGGTCACTGTGAGGGTTTAAAAAGTGGTTATTCAACATGAGGCACGATCCAATTGACATTTTGAATCATTTTTGGTACAGTCCAAAAAATCAATTTTCGGATGAAAAACGATGACTCTGGACATGTCGAACTATCCCAAAATGGTCAATATGGATGAAATTTTAACATTTAATCTTTTGACTGTAAATGACTGTTAGATGTGAATTATGACTTTGTCAACTAAAATAAGTGTGTTTAAAGTCACTTCTGTGCCTGAAACGGGTCAAAATTGAAGCTTTTGAGTAAGCAAAACTCTGTAAAAATGGCAATTTTGGTCACTCTGAGGGTTTAAAAAGTGGTTATTCAACATGAGGCACGATCCAATTGACATTTTGAATCATTTTTGGTACAGTCCAAAAAATCAATTTTCGGATGAAAAACGATGACTCCGGACATGTCGAACGATCCCAAAATGGTCAATATGGATGAAATTTTAACATTTAATCTTTTGACTGTAAATGACTGTTGGATGTGAATTATGACTTTGTCAACTAAAATAAGTGTGTTTAAAGTCATTTCTGTGCCTGAAACGGGTCAAAATTGAAGCTTCTGAGTAAGCAAAACTCTGTAAAAATGGCAATTTTGGTCACTCTGAGGGTTTAAAAAGTGGTTATTCAACATGAGGCACGATCCAATTGACATTTTGAATCATTTTTGGTACAGTCCAAAAAATCAATTTTCGGATGAAAAACGATGACTCCGGACATGTCGAACGATCCCAAAAAGGTCAAAATGGATGAAATTTTAACATTTAATCTTTTGACTGTAAATGACTGTTGGATGTGAATTATGACTTTGTCAACTAAAATAAGTGTGTTTAAAGTCATTTCTGTGCCTGAAACGGGTCAAAATTGAAGCTTTTGAGTAAGCAAAACTCTGTAAAAATGGCAATTTTGGTCACTGTGAGGGTTTAAAAAGTGGTTATTCAACATGAGGCACGATCCAATTGACATTTTGAATCATTTTTGGTACAGTCCAAAAAATCAATTTTCGGATGAAAAACGATGACTCCGGACATGTCGAACTATCCCAAAATGGTCAATATGGATGAAATTTTAACATTTAATCTTTTGACTCTAAATGACTGTTGGATGTGAATTAGGACTTTGTCAACTAAAATAAGTGTGTTTAAAGTCATTTCTGTGCCTCAAAGGGGTCAAAATTGAAGCTTTTGAGTAAGCAAAACTCTGTAAAAATGGCAATTTTGGTCACTGTTAGGGTTTAAAAAGTGGTTATTCAACACGAGGCACGATCCAATTGACATTTTGAATCATTTTTGGTACAGTCCAAAAAATCAATTTTCGGATGAAAAACGATGACTCCGGACATGTCGAACTATCCCAAAATGGTCAATATGGATGAAATTTTAACATTTAATCTTTTGACTCTAAATGACTGTTGGATGTGAATTAGGACTTTGTCAACTAAAATAAGTGTGTTTAAAGTCATTTCTGTGCCTCAAAGGGGTCAAAATTGAAGCTTTTGAGTAAGCAAAACTCTGTAAAAATGGCAATTTCGGTCACTGTGAGGGTTTAAAAAGTGGTTATTCAACATGAGGCACGATCCAATTGACATTTTGAATCATTTTTGGTACAGTCCAAAAAATCAATTTTCGGATGAAAAACGATGACTCCGGACATGTCGAACTATCCCAAAATGGTCAATATGGATGAAATTTTTACATTGAATCTTTTGACTGTAAATGACTGTTGGATGTTAATTATGACTTTGTCAACTAAAATAAGTGTGTTTAAAGTCATTTCTGTGCCTGAAACGGGTCAAAATTGAAGCTTTTGAGTAAGCAAAACTCTGTAAAAATGGCAATTTTGGTCACTCTGAGGGTTTAAAAAGTGGTTATTCAACATGAGGCACGATCCAATTGACATTTTGAATCATTTTTGGTACAGTCCAAAAAAATCAATTTTCGGATGGAAACGATGACTCCGGACATGTCGAACGATCCCAAAAAGGTCAAAATGGATGAAATTTTAACATTTAATCTTTTGACTGTAAATGACTGTTGGATGTGAATTATGACTTTGTCAACTAAAATAAGTGTGTTTAAAGTCATTTCTGTGCCTGAAACGGGTCAAAATTGAAGCTTTTGAGTAAGCAAAACTCTGTAAAAATGGCAATTTTGGTCACTGTGAGGGTTTAAAAAGTGGTTATTCAAAATGAGGCACGATCCAATTGACATTTTGAATCATTTTTGGTACAGTCCAAAAAATCAATTTTCGGATGAAAAACGATGACTCCGGACATGTCGAACTATCCCAAAATGGTCAATATGGATGAAATTTTAACATTTAATCTTTTGACTCTAAATGGCTGTTGGATGTGAATTATGACTTTGTCAACTAAAATAAGTGTGTTTAAAGTCATTTCTGTGCCTCAAAGGGGTCAAAATTGAAGCTTTTGAGTAAGCAAAACTCTGTAAAAATGGCAATTTTGGTCACTGTGAGGGTTTAAAAAGTGGTTATTCAACATGAGGCACGATCCAATTGAAATTTTGAATCATTTTTGGTACAGTCCAAAAAATCAATTTTCGGATGAAGAACGATGACTCCGGACATGTCGAACAATCCCAAAAAGGTCAAAATGGATGAAATTTTAACATTTAATCTTTTGACTGTAAATGACTGTTGGATGTGAATTATGACTTTGTCAACTAAAATAAGTGTGTTTAAAGTCATTTCTGTGCCTGAAACGGGTCAAAATTGAAGCTTTTGAGTAAGCAAAACTCTGTAAAAATGGCAATTTTGGTCACTGTGAGGGTTTAAAAAGTGGTTATTCAATATGAGGCACGATCCAATTGACATTTTGAATCATTTTTGGTACAGTCCAAAAAATCAATTTTCGGATGAAAAACAATGACTCCGGACATGTCGAACTATCCCAAAATGGTCAATATGGATGAAATTTTAACATTTAATCTTTTGACTGTAAATGACTGTTACATGTGAATTATGACTTTGTCAACTAAAATAAGTGTGTTTAAAGTCATTTCTGTGCCTGAAACGGGTCAAAATTGAAGCTTTTGAGTAAGCAAAACTATGTAAAAATGGCAATTTTGGTCACTCTGAGCATTTAAAAAGTGGTTATTCAACATGAGGCACGATCCAATTGACATTTTGAATAATTTTTGGTACAGTCCGAAAAATCAATTTTCGAATGAAAAACGATGACTCCGGACATGTCGAACGATCCCAAAAGGGTCAAAATGGATGAAATTTTAACATTTAATCTTTTGACTGTAAATGACTGTTGGATGTGAATTATGACTTTGTCAACTAAAATAAGTGTGTTTAAAGTCATTTCTGTGCCTGAAACGGGTCAAAATTGAAGCTTCTGAGTAAGCAAAACTCTGTAAAAATGGCAATTTTGGTCACTCTGAGGGTTTAAAAAGTGGTTATTCAACATGAGGCACGATCCAATTGACATTTTGAATCATTTTTGGTACAGTCCAAAAAATCAATTTTCGGATGAAAAACGATGACTCCGGACATGTCGAACGATCCCAAAAAGGTCAAAATGGATGAAATTTTAACATTTAATCTTTTGACTGTAAATGACTGTTGGATGTGAATTATGACTTTGTCAACTAAAATAAGTGTGTTTAAAGTCATTTCTGTGCCTGAAACGGGTCAAAATTGAAGCTTTTGAGTAAGCAAAACTCTGTAAAAATGGCAATTTTGGTCACTGTGAGGGTTTAAAAAGTGGTTATTCAACATGAGGCACGATCCAATTGACATTTTGAATAATTTTTGGTACAGTCCAAAAAATCAATTTTCGGATGAAAAACGATGACTCCGGACATGTCGAACTATCCCAAAATGGTCAATATGGATGAAATTTTAACATTTAATCTTTTGACTGTAAATGACTGTTGGATGTGAATTATGACTTTGTCAACTAAAATAAGTGTGTTTAAAGTCATTTCTGTGCCTGAAACGGGTCAAAATTGAAGCTTTTGAGTAAGCAAAACTCTGTAAAAATGGCAATTTTGGTCACTGTGAGGGTTTAAAAAGTGGTTATTCAACATGAGGCACGATCCAATTGACATTTTGAATCATTTTTGGTACAGTCCAAAAAATCAATTTTCGGATGAAAAACGATGACTCCGGACATGTCGAACTATCCCAAAATGGTCAATATGGATGAAATTTTAACATTTAATCTTTTGACTGTAAATGACTGTTAGATGTGAATTATGACTTTGTCAACTAAAATAAGTGTGTTTAAAGTCATTTCTGTGCCTGAAACGGGTCAAAATTGAAGCTTTTGAGTAAGCAAAACTCTGTAAAAATGGCAGTTTTGGTCACTCTGAGGGTTTAAAAAGTGGTTATTCAACATGAGGCACGATCCAATTGACATTTTGAATCATTTTTGGTACAGTCCAAAAAATCAATTTTCGGATGAAAAACAATGACTCCGGACATGTCGAACGATCCCAAAATGGTCAATATGGATGAAATTTTAACATTTAATCTTTTGACTGTAAATGACTGTTAGATGTGAATTATGACTTTGTCAACTAAAATAAGTATGTTTAAAGTCATTTCTGTGCCTGAAACGGGTCAAAATTGAAGCTTTTGAGTAAGCAAAACTCTGTAAAAATGGCAATTTTGGTCACTCTGAGGGTTTAAAAAGTGGTTATTCAACATGAGGCACGATCCAATTGACATTTTGAATCATTTTTGGTACAGTCCGAAAAATCAATTTTCAAATGAAAAACGATGACTCCGGACATGTCGAACGATCCCAAAAGGGGCAAAATGGATGAAATTTTAACATTTAATCTTTTGACTATAAATGACTGTTGGATGTGAATTATGACTTTGTCAACTAAAATAAGTGTGTTTAAAGTCATTTCTGTGCCTGAAACGGGTCAAAATTGAATCTTCTGAGTAAGCAAAACTCTGTAAAAATGGCAATTTTGGTCACTCTGAGGGTTTAAAAAGTGGTTATTCAACATGAGGCACGATCCAATTGACATTTTGAATCATTTTTGGTACAGTCCAAAAAATCAATTTTCGGATGAAAAACGATGACTCCGGACATGTCGAACTATCCCAAAATGGTCAATATGGATGAAATTTTAACATTTAATCTTTTGACTCTAAATGACTGTTGGATGTGAATTAGGACTTTGTCAACTAAAATAAGTGTGTTTAAAGTCATTTCTGTGCCTCAAAGGGGTCAAAATTGAAGCTTCTGAGTAAGCAAAACTCTGTAAAAATGGAAATTTTGGTCACTCTGAGGGTTTAAAAAGTGGTTATTCAACATGAGGCACGATCCAATTGACATTTTGAATCATTTTTGGTACAGTCCAAAAAATCAATTTTCGGATGAAAAACGATGACTCCGGACATGTCGAACGATCCCAAAAAGGTCAAAATGGATGAAATTTTAACATTTAATCTTTTGACTGTAAATGACTGTTGGATGTGAATTATGACTTTGTCAACTAAAATAAGTGTGTTTAAAGTCATTTCTGTGCCTGAAACGGGTCAAAATTGAAGCTTTTGAGTAAGCAAAACTCTGTAAAAATGGCAATTTTGGTCACTGTGAGGGTTTAAAAAGTGGTTATTCAACATGAGGCACGATCCAATTGACATTTTGAATCATTTTTGGTACAGTCCAAAAAATCAATTTTCGGATGAAAAACGATGACTCCAGACATGTCGAACTATCCCAAAATGGTCAATATGGATGAAATTTTAACATTTAATCTTTTGACTCGAAATGACTGTTGGATGTGAATTAGGACTTTGTCAACTAAAATAAGTGTGTTTAAAGTCATTTCTGTGCCTGAAACGGGTCAAAATTGAAGCTTTTGAGTAAGCAAAACTCTGTAAAAATGGCAATTTTGGTCACTGTGAGGGTTTAAAAAGTGGTTATTCAACATGAGGCACGATCCAATTGACATTTTGAATCATTTTTGGTACAGTTCAAAAAATCAATTTTCGGATGAAAAACGATGACTCTGGACATGTCGAACTATCCCAAAATGGTCAATATGGATGAAATTTTAACATTTAATCTTTTGACTGTAAATGACTGTTGGATGTGAATTATGACTTTGTCAACTAAAATAAGTGTGTTTAAAGTCATTTCTGTGCCTGAAACGGGTCAAAATTGAAGCTTTTGAGTAAGCAAAACTCTGTAAAAATGACCATTTTGGTCACTCTGAGGGTTTAAAAAGTGGTTATTCAACATGAGGCACGATCCAATTGACATTTTGAATCATTTTTGGTACAGTCCAAAAAATCAATTTTCAGATGAAAAACGATGACTCCGGACATGTCGAACTATCCCAAAATGGTCAATATGGATGAAATTTTAACATTTAATCTTTTGACTCTAAATGGCTGTTGGATGTGAATTATGACTTTGTCAACTAAAATAAGTGTGTTTAAAGTCAATTCTGTGCCTCAAAGGGGTCAAAATTGAAGCTTTTGAGTAAGCAAAACTCTTTAAAAATGGCAAGTTTAGTCACTGTGAGGGTTTAAAAAGTGGTTATTCAACATGAGGCACGATCCAATTGAAATTTTGAATCATTTTTGGTACAGTCCAAAAAATCAATTTTCGGATGAAAAACGATGACTCCGGACATGTCGAACGATCCCAAAAAGGTCAAAATGGATGAAATTTTAACATTTAATCTTTTGACTGTAAATGACTGTTGGATGTGAATTATGACTTTGCCAACTAAAATAAGTGTGTTTAAAGTCATTTCTGTGCCTGAAACGGGTCAAAATTGAAGCTTTTGAGTAAGAAAAACTCTGTAAAAATGGCAATTTTGGTCACTCTGAGGGTTTAAAAAGTGGTTATTCAACATGAGGCACGATCCAATTGACATTTTGAATCATTTTTGGTACAGTCCAAAAAATCAATTTTCGCATGAAAAACGATGACTCCGGACATGTCGAACGATCCCAAAAAGGTCAAAATGGATGAAATTTTAACATTTAATCTTTTGACTGTAAATGACTGTTGGATGTGAATTATGACTTTGTCAACTAAAATAAGTGTGTTTAAAGTCATTTCTGTGCCTGAAACGGGTCAAAATTGAAGCTTTTGAGTAAGCAAAACTCTGTAAAAATGGCAATTTTGGTCACTGTGAGGGTTTAAAAAGTGGTTATTCAACATGAGGCACGATCCAATTGACATTTTGAATCATTTTTGGTACAGTCCAAAAAATCAATTTTCGGATGAAAAACGATGACTCCGGACATGTCGAACTATCCCAAAATGGTCAATATGGATGAAATTTTAACATTTAATCTTTTGACTGTAAATGACTGTTAGATGTGAATTATGACTTTGTCAACTAAAATAAGTATGTTTAAAGTCATTTCTGTGCCTGAAACGGGTCAAAATTGAAGCTTTTGAGTAAGCAAAACTCTGTAAAAATGGCAATTTTGGTCACTCTGAGGGTTTAAAAAGTGGTTATTCAACATGAGGCACGATCCAATTGACATTTTGAATCATTTTTGGTACAGTCCAAAAAATCAATTTTCGGATGAAAAACGATGACTCCGGACATGTCGAACGATCCCAAAATGGTCAATATGGATGAAATTTTAACATTTAATCTTTTGACTGTAAATGACTGTTGGATGTGAATTATGACTTTGTCAACTAAAATAAGTGTGTTTAAAGTCATTTCTGTGCCTGAAACGGGTCAAAATTGAAGCTTTTGAGTAAGCAAAACTCTGTAAAAATGGCAATTTTGGTCACTCTGAGGGTTTAAAAAGTGGTTATTCAACATGAGGCACGATCCAATTGACATTTTGAATCATTTTTGGTACAGTCCGAAAAATCAATTTTCAAATGAAAAACGATGACTCCGGACATGTCGAACGATCCCAAAAGGGTCAAAATGGATGAAATTTTAACATTTAATCTTTTGACTATAAATGACTGTTGGATGTGAATTATGACTTTGTCAACTAAAATAAGTGTGTTTAAAGTCATTTCTGTGCCTGAAACGGGTCAAAATTGAATCTTCTGAGTAAGCAAAACTCTGTAAAAATGGCAATTTTGGTCACTCTGAGGGTTTAAAAAGTGGTTATTCAACATGAGGCACGATCCAATTGACATTTTGAATCATTTTTGGTACAGTCCAAAAAATCAATTTTCGGATGAAAAACGATGACTCCGGACATGTCGAACTATCCCAAAATGGTCAATATGGATGAAATTTTAACATTTAATCTTTTGACTCTAAATGACTGTTGGATGTGAATTAGGACTTTGTCAACTAAAATAAGTGTGTTTAAAGTCATTTCTGTGCCTCAAAGGGGTCAAAATTGAAGCTTTTGAGTAAGCAAAACTCTGTAAAAATGGCAATTTTGGTCACTGTGAGGGTTTAAAAAGTGGTTATTCAACATGAGGCAGGATCCAATTGAAATTTTGAATCATTTTTGGTACAGTCCAAAAAATCAATTTTCGGATGAAAAACGATGACTCCGGACATGTCGAACGATCCCAAAAAGGTCAAAATGGATGAAATTTTAACATTTAATCTTTTGACTGTAAATGACTGTTGGATGTGAATTATGACTTTGTCAACTAAAATAAGTGTGTTTAAAGTCATTTCTGTGCCTGAAACGGGTCAAAATTGAAGCTTTTGAGTAAGCAAAACTCTGTAAAAATGGCAATTTTGGTCACTGTGAGGGTTTAAAAAGTGGTTATTCAACATGAGGCACGATCCAATTGACATTTTGAATCATTTTTGGTACAGTCCAAAAAATCAATTTTCGGATGAAAAACGATGACTCCGGACATGTCGAACTATCCCAAAATGGTCAATATGGATGAAATTTTAACATTTAATCTTTTGACTGTAAATGACTGTTGGATGTGAATTATGACTTTGTCAACTAAAATAAGTGTGTTTAAAGTCATTTCTGTGCCTGAAACGGGTCAAAATTGAAGCTTTTGAGTAAGCAAAACTCTGTAAAAATGGCAATTTTGGTCACTGTGAGGGTTTAAAAAGTGGTTATTCAACATGAGGCACGATCCAATTGACATTTTGAATCATTTTTGGTACAGTCCAAAAAATCAATTTTCGGATGAAAAACGATGACTCCGGACATGTCGAACTATCCCAAAATGGTCAATATGGATGAAATTTTAACATTTAATCTTTTGACTGTAAATGACTGTTAGATGTGAATTATGACTTTGTCAACTAAAATAAGTGTGTTTAAAGTCATTTCTGTGCCTGAAACGGGTCAAAATTGAAGCTTTTGAGTAAGCAAAACTCTGTAAAAATGGCAGTTTTGGTCACTCTGAGGGTTTAAAAAGTGGTTATTCAACATGAGGCACGATCCAATTGACATTTTGAATCATTTTTGGTACAGTCCAAAAAATCAATTTTCGGATGAAAAACGATGACTCCAGACATGTCGAACGATCCCAAAATGGTCAATACGGATGAAATTTTAACATTTAATCTTTTGACTGTAAATGACTGTTGGATGTGAATTATGACTTTGTCAACTAAAATAAGTGTGTTTAAAGTCATTTCTGTGCCTGAAACGGGTCAAAATTGAAGCTTTTGAGTAAGCAAAACTCTGTAAAAATGGCAATTTTGGTCACTGTGAGGGTTTAAAAAGTGGTTATTCAACATGAGGCACGATCCAATTGACATTTTGAATCATTTTTGGTACAGTCCAAAAAATCAATTTTCGGATGAAAAACGATGACTCCGGACATGTCGAACTATCCCAAAATGGTCAATATGGATGAAATTTTAACATTTAATCTTTTGACTGTAAATGACTGTTGGATGTGAATTATGACTTTGTCAACTAAAATAAGTGTGTTTAAAGTCATTTCTGTGCCTGAAACGGGTCAAAATTGAAGCTTTTGAGTAAGCAAAACTCTGTAAAAATGGCAATTTTGGTCACTCTGAGGGTTTAAAAAGTGGTTATTCAACATGAGGCATGATCCAATTGACATTTGGAGTCATTTTTGGTACAGTCCAAAAAATCAATTTTCGGATGAAAAACGATGACTCCGGACATGTCGAACGATCCCAAAATGGTCAATATGGATGAAATTTTAACATTTAATCTTTTGACTGTAAATGACTGTTGGATGTGAATTATGACTTTGTCAACTAAAATAAGTGTGTTTAAAGTCATTTCTGTGCCTGAAACGGGTCAAAATTGAAGCTTTTGAGTAAGCAAAACTCTGTAAAAATGGCAATTTTGGTCACTCTGAGGGTTTAAAAAGTGGTTATTCAACATGAGGCACGATCCAATTGACATTTTGAATAATTTTTGGTACAGTCCAAAAAAATCAATTTTCGGATGGAAACGATGACTCCGGACATGTCGAACGATCCCAAAAAGGTCAAAATGGATTAAATTTTAACATTTAATCTTTTGACTGTAAATGACTGTTGGATGTGAATTATGACTTTGTCAACTAAAATAAGTGTGTTTAAAGTCATTTCTGTGCCTGAAACGGGTCAAAATTGAAGCTTTTGAGTGAGCAAAACTCTGTAAAAATGGCAATTTTGGTCACTGTGAGGGTTTAAAAAGTGGTTATTCAAAATGAGGCACGATCCAATTGACATTTTGAATCATTTTTGGTACAGTCCAAAAAATCAATTTTCGGATGAAAAACGATGACTCCGGACATGTCGAACTATCCCAAAATGGTCAATATGGATGAAATTTTAACATTTAATCTTTTGACTCTAAATGGCTGTTGGATGTGAATTATGACTTTGTCAACTAAAATAAGTGTGTTTAAAGTCATTTCTGTGCCTGAAACGGGTCAAAATTGAAGCTTTTGAGTAAGCAAAACTCTGTAAAAATGGCAATTTTGGTCACTCTGAGGGTTTAAAAAGTGGTTATTCAACATGAGGCACGATCCAATTGACATTTTGAATAATTTTTGGTACAGTCCGAAAAATCAATTTTCGAATGAAAAACGATGACTCCGGACATGTCGAACGATCCCAAAAGGGTCAAAATGGATGAAATTTTAACATTTAATCTTTTGACTGTAAATGACTGTTGGATGTGAATTATGACTTTGTCAACTAAAATAAGTGTGTTTAAAGTCATTTCTGTGCCTGAAACGGGTCAAAATTGAAGCTTCTGAGTAAGCAAAACTCTGTAAAAATGGAAATTTTGGTCACTCTGAGGGTTTAAAAAGTGGTTATTCAACATGAGGCACGATCCAATTGACATTTTGAATCATTTTTGGTACAGTCCAAAAAATCAATTTTCGGATGAAAAACGATGACTCCGGACATTTCGAACGATCCCAAAAAGGTCAAAATGGATGAAATTTTAACATTTAATCTTTTGACTGTAAATGACTGTTGGATGTGAATTATGACTTTGTCAACTAAAATAAGTGTGTTTAAAGTCATTTCTGTGCCTGAAACGGGTCAAAATTGAAGCTTTTGAGTAAGCAAAACTCTGTAAAAATGGCAATTTTGGTCACTGTGAGGGTTTAAAAAGTGGTTATTCAACATGAGGCACGATCCAATTGACATTTTGAATCATTTTTGGTACAGTCCAAAAAATCAATTTTCGGATGAAAAACGATGACTCCGGACATGTCGAACTATCCCAAAATGGTCAATATGGATGAAATTTTAACATTTAATCTTTTGACTCGAAATGACTGTTGGATGTGAATTAGGACTTTGTCAACTAAAATAAGTGTGTTTAAAGTCATTTCTGTGCCTGAAACGGGTCAAAATTGAAGCTTTTGAGTAAGCAAAACTCTGTAAAAATGGCAATTTTGGTCACTGTGAGGGTTTAAAAAGTGGTTATTCAACATGAGGCACGATCCAATTGACATTTTGAATCATTTTTGGTACAGTCCAAAAAATCAATTTTCGGATGAAAAACGATGACTCTGGACATGTCGAACTATCCCAAAATGGTCAATATGGATGAAATTTTAACATTTAATCTTTTGACTGTAAATGACTGTTGGATGTGAATTATGACTTTGTCAACTAAAATAAGTGTGTTTAAAGTCATTTCTGTGCCTGAAACGGGTCAAAATTGAAGCTTTTGAGTAAGCAAAACTCTGTAAAAATGGCAATTTTGGTCACTGTGAGGGTTTAAAAAGTGGTTATTCAACATGAGGCACGATCCAATTGACATTTTGAATCATTTTTGGTACAGTCCAAAAAATCAATTTTCGGATGAAAAACGATGACTCCGGACATGTCGAACTATCCCAAAATGGTCAATATGGATGAAATTTTAACATTTAATCTTTTGACTCGAAATGACTGTTGGATGTGAATTAGGACTTTGTCAACTAAAATAAGTGTGTTTAAAGTCATTTCTGTGCCTGAAACGGGTCAAAATTGAAGCTTTTGAGTAAGCAAAACTCTGTAAAAATGGCAATTTTGGTCACTGTGAGGGTTTAAAAAGTGGTTATTCAACATGAGGCACGATCCAATTGACATTTTGAATCATTTTTGGTACAGTCCAAAAAATCAATTTTCGGATGAAAAACGATGACTCTGGACATGTCGAACTATCCCAAAATGGTCAATATGGATGAAATTTTAACATTTAATCTTTTGACTGTAAATGACTGTTGGATGTGAATTATGACTTTGTCAACTAAAATAAGTGTGTTTAAAGTCATTTCTGTGCCTGAAACGGGTCAAAATTGAAGCTTTTGAGTAAGCAAAACTCTGTAAAAATGACCATTTTGGTCACTCTGAGGGTTTAAAAAGTGGTTATTCAACATGAGGCACGATCCAATTGACATTTTGAATCATTTTTGGTACAGTCCAAAAAATCAATTTTCAGATGAAAAACGATGACTCCGGACATGTCGAACTATCCCAAAATGGTCAATATGGATGAAATTGTAACATTTAATCTTTTGACTCTAAATGGCTGTTGGATGTGAATTATGACTTTGTCAACTAAAATAAGTGTGTTTAAAGTCAATTCTGTGCCTCAAAGGGGTCAAAATTGAAGCTTTTGAGTAAGCAAAACTCTTTAAAAATGGCAAGTTTAGTCACTGTGAGGGTTTAAAAAGTGGTTATTCAACATGAGGCACGATCCAATTGAAATTTTGAATCATTTTTGGTACAGTCCAAAAAATCAATTTTCGGATGAAAAACGATGACTCCGGACATGTCGAACGATCCCAAAAAGGTCAAAATGGATGAAATTTTAACATTTAATCTTTTGACTGTAAATGACTGTTGGATGTGAATTATGACTTTGCCAACTAAAATAAGTGTGTTTAAAGTCATTTCTGTGCCTGAAACGGGTCAAAATTGAAGCTTTTGAGTAAGAAAAACTCTGTAAAAATGGCAATTTTGGTCACTCTGAGGGTTTAAAAAGTGGTTATTCAACATGAGGCACGATCCAATTGACATTTTGAATCATTTTTGGTACAGTCCAAAAAATCAATTTTCGAATGAAAAACGATGACTCCGGACATGTCGAACGATCCCAAAAAGGTCAAAATGGATGAAATTTTAACATTTAATCTTTTGACTGTAAATGACTGTTGGATGTGAATTATGACTTTGTCAACTAAAATAAGTGTGTTTAAAGTCATTTCTGTGCCTGAAACGGGTCAAAATTGAAGCTTTTGAGTAAGCAAAACTCTGTAAAAATGGCAATTTTGGTCACTGTGAGGGTTTAAAAAGTGGTTATTCAACATGAGGCACGATCCAATTGACATTTTGAATCATTTTTGGTACAGTCCAAAAAATCAATTTTCGGACGAAAAACGATGACTCCGGACATGTCGAACTATCACAAAATGGTCAATATGGATGAAATTTTAACATTTAATCTTTTGACTGTAAATGACTGTTAGATGTGAATTATGACTTTGTCAACTAAAATAAGTATGTTTAAAGTCATTTCTGTGCCTGAAACGGGTCAAAATTGAAGCTTTTGAGTAAGCAAAACTCTGTAAAAATGGCAATTTTGGTCACTCTGAGGGTTTAAAAAGTGGTTATTCAACATGAGGCACGATCCAATTGACATTTTGAATCATTTTTGGTACAGTCCAAAAAATCAATTTTCGGATGAAAAACGATGACTCCGGACATGTCGAACGATCCCAAAATGGTCAATATGGATGAAATTTTAACATTTAATCTTTTGACTGTAAATGACTGTTGGATGTGAATTATGACTTTGTCAACTAAAATAAGTGTGTTTAAAGTCATTTCTGTGCCTGAAACGGGTCAAAATTGAAGCTTTTGAGTAAGCAAAACTCTGTAAAAATGGCAATTTTGGTCACTCTGAGGGTTTAAAAAGTGGTTATTCAACATGAGGCACGATCCAATTGACATTTTGAATCATTTTTGGTACAGTCCGAAAAATCAATTTTCAAATGAAAAACGATGACTCCGGACATGTCGAACGATCCCAAAAGGGTCAAAATGGATGAAATTTTAACATTTAATCTTTTGACTATAAATGACTGTTGGATGTGAATTATGACTTTGTCAACTAAAATAAGTGTGTTTAAAGTCATTTCTGTGCCTGAAACGGGTCAAAATTGAATCTTCTGAGTAAGCAAAACTCTGTAAAAATGGCAATTTTGGTCACTCTGAGGGTTTAAAAAGTGGTTATTCAACATGAGGCACGATCCAATTGACATTTTGAATCATTTTTGGTACAGTCCAAAAAATCAATTTTCGGATGAAAAACGATGACTCCGGACATGTCGAACTATCCCAAAATGGTCAATATGGATGAAATTTTAACATTTAATCTTTTGACTCTAAATGACTGTTGGATGTGAATTAGGACTTTGTCAACTAAAATAAGTGTGTTTAAAGTCATTTCTGTGCCTCAAAGGGGTCAAAATTGAAGCTTTTGAGTAAGCAAAACTCTGTAAAAATGGCAATTTTGGTCACTGTGAGGGTTTAAAAAGTGGTTATTCAACATGAGGCAGGATCCAATTGAAATTTTGAATCATTTTTGGTACAGTCCAAAAAATCAATTTTCGGATGAAAAACGATGACTCCGGACATGTCGAACGATCCCAAAAAGGTCAAAATGGATGAAATTTTAACATTTAATCTTTTGACTGTAAATGACTGTTGGATGTGAATTATGACTTTGTCAACTAAAATAAGTGTGTTTAAAGTCATTTCTGTGCCTGAAACGGGTCAAAATTGAAGCTTTTGAGTAAGCAAAACTCTGTAAAAATGGCAATTTTGGTCACTCTGAGGGTTTAAAAAGTGGTTATTCAACATGAGGCATGATCCAATTGACATTTGGAGTCATTTTTGGTACAGTCCAAAAAATCAATTTTCGGATGAAAAACGATGACTCCGGACATGTCGAACGATCCCAAAATGGTCAATATGGATGAAATTTTAACATTTAATCTTTTGACTGTAAATGACTGTTGGATGTGAATTATGACTTTGTCAACTAAAATAAGTGTGTTTAAAGTCATTTCTGTGCCTGAAACGGGTCAAAATTGAAGCTTTTGAGTAAGCAAAACTCTGTAAAAATGGCAATTTTGGTCACTCTGAGGGTTTAAAAAGTGGTTATTCAACATGAGGCACGATCCAATTGACATTTTGAATAATTTTTGGTACAGTCCAAAAAAATCAATTTTCGGATGGAAACGATGACTCCGGACATGTCGAACGATCCCAAAAAGGTCAAAATGGATTAAATTTTAACATTTAATCTTTTGACTGTAAATGACTGTTGGATGTGAATTATGACTTTGTCAACTAAAATAAGTGTGTTTAAAGTCATTTCTGTGCCTGAAACGGGTCAAAATTGAAGCTTTTGAGTGAGCAAAACTCTGTAAAAATGGCAATTTTGGTCACTGTGAGGGTTTAAAAAGTGGTTATTCAAAATGAGGCACGATCCAATTGACATTTTGAATCATTTTTGGTACAGTCCAAAAAATCAATTTTCGGATGAAAAACGATGACTCCGGACATGTCGAACTATCCCAAAATGGTCAATATGGATGAAATTTTAACATTTAATCTTTTGACTCTAAATGGCTGTTGGATGTGAATTATGACTTTGTCAACTAAAATAAGTGTGTTTAAAGTCATTTCTGTGCCTGAAACGGGTCAAAATTGAAGCTTTTGAGTAAGCAAAACTCTGTAAAAATGGCAATTTTGGTCACTCTGAGGGTTTAAAAAGTGGTTATTCAACATGAGGCACGATCCAATTGACATTTTGAATAATTTTTGGTACAGTCCGAAAAATCAATTTTCGAATGAAAAACGATGACTCCGGACATGTCGAACGATCCCAAAAGGGTCAAAATGGATGAAATTTTAACATTTAATCTTTTGACTGTAAATGACTGTTGGATGTGAATTATGACTTTGTCAACTAAAATAAGTGTGTTTAAAGTCATTTCTGTGCCTGAAACGGGTCAAAATTGAAGCTTCTGAGTAAGCAAAACTCTGTAAAAATGGAAATTTTGGTCACTCTGAGGGTTTAAAAAGTGGTTATTCAACATGAGGCACGATCCAATTGACATTTTGAATCATTTTTGGTACAGTCCAAAAAATCAATTTTCGGATGAAAAACGATGACTCCGGACATTTCGAACGATCCCAAAAAGGTCAAAATGGATAAAATTTTAACATTTAATCTTTTGACTGTAAATGACTGTTGGATGTGAATTATGACTTTGTCAACTAAAATAAGTGTGTTTAAAGTCATTTCTGTGCCTGAAACGGGTCAAAATTGAAGCTTTTGAGTAAGCAAAACTCTGTAAAAATGGCAATTTTGGTCACTCTGAGGGTTTAAAAAGTGGTTATTCAACATGAGGCATGATCCAATTGACATTTGGAGTCATTTTTGGTACAGTCCAAAAAATCAATTTTCGGATGAAAAACGATGACTCCGGACATGTCGAACGATCCCAAAATGGTCAATATGGATGAAATTTTAACATTTAATCTTTTGACTGTAAATGACTGTTGGATGTGAATTATGACTTTGTCAACTAAAATAAGTGTGTTTAAAGTCATTTCTGTGCCTGAAACGGGTCAAAATTGAAGCTTTTGAGTAAGCAAAACTCTGTAAAAATGGCAATTTTGGTCACGCTGAGGGTTTAAAAAGTGGTTATTCAACATGAGGCACGATCCAATTGACATTTTGAATAATTTTTGGTACAGTCCAAAAAAATCAATTTTCGGATGGAAACGATGACTCCGGACATGTCGAACGATCCCAAAAAGGTCAAAATGGATTAAATTTTAACATTTAATCTTTTGACTGTAAATGACTGTTGGATGTGAATTATGACTTTGTCAACTAAAATAAGTGTGTTTAAAGTCATTTCTGTGCCTGAAACGGGTCAAAATTGAAGCTTTTGAGTGAGCAAAACTCTGTAAAAATGGCAATTTTGGTCACTGTGAGGGTTTAAAAAGTGGTTATTCAAAATGAGGCACGATCCAATTGACATTTTGAATCATTTTTGGTACAGTCCAAAAAATCAATTTTCGGATGAAAAACGATGACTCCGGACATGTCGAACTATCCCAAAATGGTCAATATGGATGAAATTTTAACATTTAATCTTTTGACTCTAAATGGCTGTTGGATGTGAATTATGACTTTGTCAACTAAAATAAGTGTGTTTAAAGTCATTTCTGTGCCTGAAACGGGTCAAAATTGAAGCTTTTGAGTAAGCAAAACTCTGTAAAAATGGCAATTTTGGTCACTCTGAGGGTTTAAAAAGTGGTTATTCAACATGAGGCACGATCCAATTGACATTTTGAATAATTTTTGGTACAGTCCGAAAAATCAATTTTCGAATGAAAAACGATGACTCCGGACATGTCGAACTATCCCAAAATGGTCAATATGGATGAAATTTTAACATTTAATCTTTTGACTGTAAATGACTGTTAGATGTGAATTATGACTTTGTCAACTAAAATAAGTGTGTTTAAAGTCATTTCTGTGCCTGAAACGGGTCAAAATTGAAGCTTCTGAGTAAGCAAAACTCTGTAAAAATGGAAATTTTGGTCACTCTGAGGGTTTAAAAAGTGGTTATTCAACATGAGGCACGATCCAATTGAAATTTTGAATCATTTTTGGTACAGTCCAAAAAATCAATTTTCGGATGAAAAACGATGACTCCGGACATGTCGAACGATCCCAAAAAGGTCAAAATGGATGAAATTTTAACATTTAATCTTTTGACTGTAAATGACTGTTGGATGTGAATTATGACTTTGCCAACTAAAATAAGTGTGTTTAAAGTCATTTCTGTGCCTGAAACGGGTCAAAATTGAAGCTTTTGAGTAAGAAAAACTCTGTAAAAATGGCAATTTTGGTCACTCTGAGGGTTTAAAAAGTGGTTATTCAACATGAGGCACGATCCAATTGACATTTTGAATCATTTTTGGTACAGTCCAAAAAATCAATTTTCGAATGAAAAACGATGACTCCGGACATGTCGAACGATCCCAAAAAGGTCAAAATGGATGAAATTTTAACATTTAATCTTTTGACTGTAAATGACTGTTGGATGTGAATTATGACTTTGTCAACTAAAATAAGTGTGTTTAAAGTCATTTCTGTGCCTGAAACGGGTCAAAATTGAAGCTTTTGAGTAAGCAAAACTCTGTAAAAATGGCAATTTTGGTCACTGTGAGGGTTTAAAAAGTGGTTATTCAACATGAGGCACGATCCAATTGACATTTTGAATCATTTTTGGTACAGTCCAAAAAATCAATTTTCGGACGAAAAACGATGACTCCGGACATGTCGAACTATCACAAAATGGTCAATATGGATGAAATTTTAACATTTAATCTTTTGACTCTAAATGATTGTTGGATGTGAATTAGGACTTTGTCAACTAAAATAAGTGTGTTTAAAGTCATTTCTGTGCCTGAAACGGGTCAAAATTGAAGCTTTTGAGTAAGCAAAACTCTGTAAAAATGGCAATTTTGGTCACTGTGAGGGTTTAAAAAGTGGTTATTCAACATGAGGCACGATCCAATTGACATTTTGAATCATTTTTGGTACAGTCCAAAAAATCAATTTTCGGATGAAAAACGATGACTCCGGACATGTCGAACTATCCCAAAATGGTCAATATGGATGAAATTTTAACATTTAATCTTTTGACTGTAAATGACTGTTAGATGTGAATTATGACTTTGTCAACTAAAATAAGTATGTTTAAAGTCATTTCTGTGCCTGAAACGGGTCAAAATTGAAGCTTTTGAGTAAGCAAAACTCTGTAAAAATGGCAATTTTGGTCACTCTGAGGGTTTAAAAAGTGGTTATTCAACATGAGGCACGATCCAATTGACATTTTGAATCATTTTTGGTACAGTCCAAAAAATCAATTTTCGGATGAAAAACGATGACTCCGGACATGTCGAACGATCCCAAAATGGTCAATATGGATGAAATTTTAACATTTAATCTTTTGACTGTAAATGACTGTTGGATGTGAATTATGACTTTGTCAACTAAAATAAGTGTGTTTAAAGTCATTTCTGTGCCTGAAACGGGTCAAAATTGAAGCTTTTGAGTAAGCAAAACTCTGTAAAAATGGCAATTTTGGTCACTCTGAGGGTTTAAAAAGTGGTTATTCAACATGAGGCACGATCCAATTGACATTTTGAATCATTTTTGGTACAGTCCGAAAAATCAATTTTCAAATGAAAAACGATGACTCCGGACATGTCGAACGATCCCAAAAGGGTCAAAATGGATGAAATTTTAACATTTAATCTTTTGACTATAAATGACTGTTGGATGTGAATTATGACTTTGTCAACTAAAATAAGTGTGTTTAAAGTCATTTCTGTGCCTGAAACGGGTCAAAATTGAATCTTCTGAGTAAGCAAAACTCTGTAAAAATGGCAATTTTGGTCACTCTGAGGGTTTAAAAAGTGGTTATTCAACATGAGGCACGATCCAATTGACATTTTGAATCATTTTTGGTACAGTCCAAAAAATCAATTTTCGGATGAAAAACGATGACTCCGGACATGTCGAACTATCCCAAAATGGTCAATATGGATGAAATTTTAACATTTAATCTTTTGACTCTAAATGACTGTTGGATGTGAATTAGGACTTTGTCAACTAAAATAAGTGTGTTTAAAGTCATTTCTGTGCCTCAAAGGGGTCAAAATTGAAGCTTTTGAGTAAGCAAAACTCTGTAAAAATGGCAATTTTGGTCACTGTGAGGGTTTAAAAAGTGGTTATTCAACATGAGGCAGGATCCAATTGAAATTTTGAATCATTTTTGGTACAGTCCAAAAAATCAATTTTCGGATGAAAAACGATGACTCCGGACATGTCGAACGATCCCAAAAAGGTCAAAATGGATGAAATTTTAACATTTAATCTTTTGACTGTAAATGACTGTTGGATGTGAATTATGACTTTGTCAACTAAAATAAGTGTGTTTAAAGTCATTTCTGTGCCTGAAACGGGTCAAAATTGAAGCTTTTGAGTAAGCAAAACTCTGTAAAAATGGCAATTTTGGTCACTGTGAGGGTTTAAAAAGTGGTTATTCAACATGAGGCACGATCCAATTGACATTTTGAATCATTTTTGGTACAGTCCAAAAAATCAATTTTCGGATGAAAAACGATGACTCCGGACCTGTCGAACTATCCCAAAATGGTCAATATGGATGAAATTTTAACATTTAATCTTTTGACTGTAAATGACTGTTGGATGTGAATTATGACTTTGTCAACTAAAATAAGTGTGTTTAAAGTCATTTCTGTGCCTGAAACGGGTCAAAATTGAAGCTTTTGAGTAAGCAAAACTCTGTAAAAATGGCAATTTTGGTCACTGTGAGGGTTTAAAAAGTGGTTATTCAACATGAGGCACGATCCAATTGACATTTTGAATCATTTTTGGTACAGTCCAAAAAATCAATTTTCGGATGAAAAACGATGACTCCGGACATGTCGAACTATCCCAAAATGGTCAATATGGATGAAATTTTAACATTTAATCTTTTGACTGTAAATGACTGTTGGATGTGAATTATGACTTTGTCAACTAAAATAAGTGTGTTTAAAGTCATTTCTGTGCCTGAAACGGGTCAAAATTGAAGCTTTTGAGTAAGCAAAACTCTGTAAAAATGGCAATTTTGGTCACTCTGAGGGTTTAAAAAGTGGTTATTCAACATGAGGCATGATCCAATTGACATTTGGAGTCATTTTTGGTACAGTCCAAAAAATCAATTTTCGGATGAAAAACGATGACTCCGGACATGTCGAACGATCCCAAAATGGTCAATATGGATGAAATTTTAACATTTAATCTTTTGACTGTAAATGACTGTTGGATGTGAATTATGACTTTGTCAACTAAAATAAGTGTGTTTAAAGTCATTTCTGTGCCTGAAACGGGTCAAAATTGAAGCTTTTGAGTAAGCAAAACTCTGTAAAAATGGCAATTTTGGTCACTCTGAGGGTTTAAAAAGTGGTTATTCAACATGAGGCACGATCCAATTGACATTTTGAATAATTTTTGGTACAGTCCAAAAAAATCAATTTTCGGATGGAAACGATGACTCCGGACATGTCGAACGATCCCAAAAAGGTCAAAATGGATTAAATTTTAACATTTAATCTTTTGACTGTAAATGACTGTTGGATGTGAATTATGACTTTGTCAACTAAAATAAGTGTGTTTAAAGTCATTTCTGTGCCTGAAACGGGTCAAAATTGAAGCTTTTGAGTGAGCAAAACTCTGTAAAAATGGCAATTTTGGTCACTGTGAGGGTTTAAAAAGTGGTTATTCAAAATGAGGCACGATCCAATTGACATTTTGAATCATTTTTGGTACAGTCCAAAAAATCAATTTTCGGATGAAAAACGATGACTCCGGACATGTCGAACTATCCCAAAATGGTCAATATGGATGAAATTTTAACATTTAATCTTTTGACTCTAAATGGCTGTTGGATGTGAATTATGACTTTGTCAACTAAAATAAGTGTGTTTAAAGTCATTTCTGTGCCTGAAACGGGTCAAAATTGAAGCTTTTGAGTAAGCAAAACTCTGTAAAAATGGCAATTTTGGTCACTCTGAGGGTTTAAAAAGTGGTTATTCAACATGAGGCACGATCCAATTGACATTTTGAATAATTTTTGGTACAGTCCGAAAAATCAATTTTCGAATGAAAAACGATGACTCCGGACATGTCGAACGATCCCAAAAGGGTCAAAATGGATGAAATTTTAACATTTAATCTTTTGACTGTAAATGACTGTTGGATGTGAATTATGACTTTGTCAACTAAAATAAGTGTGTTTAAAGTCATTTCTGTGCCTGAAACGGGTCAAAATTGAAGCTTCTGAGTAAGCAAAACTCTGTAAAAATGGAAATTTTGGTCACTCTGAGGGTTTAAAAAGTGGTTATTCAACATGAGGCACGATCCAATTGACATTTTGAATCATTTTTGGTACAGTCCAAAAAATCAATTTTCGGATGAAAAACGATGACTCCGGACATTTCGAACGATCCCAAAAAGGTCAAAATGGATAAAATTTTAACATTTAATCTTTTGACTGTAAATGACTGTTGGATGTGAATTATGACTTTGTCAACTAAAATAAGTGTGTTTAAAGTCATTTCTGTGCCTGAAACGGGTCAAAATTGAAGCTTTTGAGTAAGCAAAACTCTGTAAAAATGGCAATTTTGGTCACTCTGAGGGTTTAAAAAGTGGTTATTCAACATGAGGCATGATCCAATTGACATTTGGAGTCATTTTTGGTACAGTCCAAAAAATCAATTTTCGGATGAAAAACGATGACTCCGGACATGTCGAACGATCCCAAAATGGTCAATATGGATGAAATTTTAACATTTAATCTTTTGACTGTAAATGACTGTTGGATGTGAATTATGACTTTGTCAACTAAAATAAGTGTGTTTAAAGTCATTTCTGTGCCTGAAACGGGTCAAAATTGAAGCTTTTGAGTAAGCAAAACTCTGTAAAAATGGCAATTTTGGTCACGCTGAGGGTTTAAAAAGTGGTTATTCAACATGAGGCACGATCCAATTGACATTTTGAATAATTTTTGGTACAGTCCAAAAAAATCAATTTTCGGATGGAAACGATGACTCCGGACATGTCGAACGATCCCAAAAAGGTCAAAATGGATTAAATTTTAACATTTAATCTTTTGACTGTAAATGACTGTTGGATGTGAATTATGACTTTGTCAACTAAAATAAGTGTGTTTAAAGTCATTTCTGTGCCTGAAACGGGTCAAAATTGAAGCTTTTGAGTGAGCAAAACTCTGTAAAAATGGCAATTTTGGTCACTGTGAGGGTTTAAAAAGTGGTTATTCAAAATGAGGCACGATCCAATTGACATTTTGAATCATTTTTGGTACAGTCCAAAAAATCAATTTTCGGATGAAAAACGATGACTCCGGACATGTCGAACTATCCCAAAATGGTCAATATGGATGAAATTTTAACATTTAATCTTTTGACTCTAAATGGCTGTTGGATGTGAATTATGACTTTGTCAACTAAAATAAGTGTGTTTAAAGTCATTTCTGTGCCTGAAACGGGTCAAAATTGAAGCTTTTGAGTAAGCAAAACTCTGTAAAAATGGCAATTTTGGTCACTCTGAGGGTTTAAAAAGTGGTTATTCAACATGAGGCACGATCCAATTGACATTTTGAATAATTTTTGGTACAGTCCGAAAAATCAATTTTCGAATGAAAAACGATGACTCCGGACATGTCGAACTATCCCAAAATGGTCAATATGGATGAAATTTTAACATTTAATCTTTTGACTGTAAATGACTGTTAGATGTGAATTATGACTTTGTCAACTAAAATAAGTGTGTTTAAAGTCATTTCTGTGCCTGAAACGGGTCAAAATTGAAGCTTCTGAGTAAGCAAAACTCTGTAAAAATGGAAATTTTGGTCACTCTGAGGGTTTAAAAAGTGGTTATTCAACATGAGGCACGATCCAATTGAAATTTTGAATCATTTTTGGTACAGTCCAAAAAATCAATTTTCGGATGAAAAACGATGACTCCGGACATGTCGAACGATCCCAAAAAGGTCAAAATGGATGAAATTTTAACATTTAATCTTTTGACTGTAAATGACTGTTGGATGTGAATTATGACTTTGCCAACTAAAATAAGTGTGTTTAAAGTCATTTCTGTGCCTGAAACGGGTCAAAATTGAAGCTTTTGAGTAAGAAAAACTCTGTAAAAATGGCAATTTTGGTCACTCTGAGGGTTTAAAAAGTGGTTATTCAACATGAGGCACGATCCAATTGACATTTTGAATCATTTTTGGTACAGTCCAAAAAATCAATTTTCGAATGAAAAACGATGACTCCGGACATGTCGAACGATCCCAAAAAGGTCAAAATGGATGAAATTTTAACATTTAATCTTTTGACTGTAAATGACTGTTGGATGTGAATTATGACTTTGTCAACTAAAATAAGTGTGTTTAAAGTCATTTCTGTGCCTGAAACGGGTCAAAATTGAAGCTTTTGAGTAAGCAAAACTCTGTAAAAATGGCAATTTTGGTCACTGTGAGGGTTTAAAAAGTGGTTATTCAACATGAGGCACGATCCAATTGACATTTTGAATCATTTTTGGTACAGTCCAAAAAATCAATTTTCGGACGAAAAACGATGACTCCGGACATGTCGAACTATCACAAAATGGTCAATATGGATGAAATTTTAACATTTAATCTTTTGACTCTAAATGATTGTTGGATGTGAATTAGGACTTTGTCAACTAAAATAAGTGTGTTTAAAGTCATTTCTGTGCCTGAAACGGGTCAAAATTGAAGCTTTTGAGTAAGCAAAACTCTGTAAAAATGGCAATTTTGGTCACTGTGAGGGTTTAAAAAGTGGTTATTCAACATGAGGCACGATCCAATTGACATTTTGAATCATTTTTGGTACAGTCCAAAAAATCAATTTTCGGATGAAAAACGATGACTCCGGACATGTCGAACTATCCCAAAATGGTCAATATGGATGAAATTTTAACATTTAATCTTTTGACTGTAAATGACTGTTAGATGTGAATTATGACTTTGTCAACTAAAATAAGTATGTTTAAAGTCATTTCTGTGCCTGAAACGGGTCAAAATTGAAGCTTTTGAGTAAGCAAAACTCTGTAAAAATGGCAATTTTGGTCACTCTGAGGGTTTAAAAAGTGGTTATTCAACATGAGGCACGATCCAATTGACATTTTGAATCATTTTTGGTACAGTCCAAAAAATCAATTTTCGGATGAAAAACGATGACTCCGGACATGTCGAACGATCCCAAAATGGTCAATATGGATGAAATTTTAACATTTAATCTTTTGACTGTAAATGACTGTTGGATGTGAATTATGACTTTGTCAACTAAAATAAGTGTGTTTAAAGTCATTTCTGTGCCTGAAACGGGTCAAAATTGAAGCTTTTGAGTAAGCAAAACTCTGTAAAAATGGCAATTTTGGTCACTCTGAGGGTTTAAAAAGTGGTTATTCAACATGAGGCACGATCCAATTGACATTTTGAATCATTTTTGGTACAGTCCGAAAAATCAATTTTCAAATGAAAAACGATGACTCCGGACATGTCGAACGATCCCAAAAGGGTCAAAATGGATGAAATTTTAACATTTAATCTTTTGACTATAAATGACTGTTGGATGTGAATTATGACTTTGTCAACTAAAATAAGTGTGTTTAAAGTCATTTCTGTGCCTGAAACGGGTCAAAATTGAATCTTCTGAGTAAGCAAAACTCTGTAAAAATGGCAATTTTGGTCACTCTGAGGGTTTAAAAAGTGGTTATTCAACATGAGGCACGATCCAATTGACATTTTGAATCATTTTTGGTACAGTCCAAAAAATCAATTTTCGGATGAAAAACGATGACTCCGGACATGTCGAACTATCCCAAAATGGTCAATATGGATGAAATTTTAACATTTAATCTTTTGACTCTAAATGACTGTTGGATGTGAATTAGGACTTTGTCAACTAAAATAAGTGTGTTTAAAGTCATTTCTGTGCCTCAAAGGGGTCAAAATTGAAGCTTTTGAGTAAGCAAAACTCTGTAAAAATGGCAATTTTGGTCACTGTGAGGGTTTAAAAAGTGGTTATTCAACATGAGGCAGGATCCAATTGAAATTTTGAATCATTTTTGGTACAGTCCAAAAAATCAATTTTCGGATGAAAAACGATGACTCCGGACATGTCGAACGATCCCAAAAAGGTCAAAATGGATGAAATTTTAACATTTAATCTTTTGACTGTAAATGACTGTTGGATGTGAATTATGACTTTGTCAACTAAAATAAGTGTGTTTAAAGTCATTTCTGTGCCTGAAACGGGTCAAAATTGAAGCTTTTGAGTAAGCAAAACTCTGTAAAAATGGCAATTTTGGTCACTGTGAGGGTTTAAAAAGTGGTTATTCAACATGAGGCACGATCCAATTGACATTTTGAATCATTTTTGGTACAGTCCAAAAAATCAATTTTCGGATGAAAAACGATGACTCCGGACCTGTCGAACTATCCCAAAATGGTCAATATGGATGAAATTTTAACATTTAATCTTTTGACTGTAAATGACTGTTGGATGTGAATTATGACTTTGTCAACTAAAATAAGTGTGTTTAAAGTCATTTCTGTGCCTGAAACGGGTCAAAATTGAAGCTTTTGAGTAAGCAAAACTCTGTAAAAATGGCAATTTTGGTCACTGTGAGGGTTTAAAAAGTGGTTATTCAACATGAGGCACGATCCAATTGACATTTTGAATCATTTTTGGTACAGTCCAAAAAATCAATTTTCGGATGAAAAACGATGACTCCGGACATGTCGAACTATCCCAAAATGGTCAATATGGATGAAATTTTAACATTTAATCTTTTGACTGTAAATGACTGTTGGATGTGAATTATGACTTTGTCAACTAAAATAAGTGTGTTTAAAGTCATTTCTGTGCCTGAAACGGGTCAAAATTGAAGCTTTTGAGTAAGCAAAACTCTGTAAAAATGGCAATTTTGGTCACTCTGAGGGTTTAAAAAGTGGTTATTCAACATGAGGCATGATCCAATTGACATTTGGAGTCATTTTTGGTACAGTCCAAAAAATCAATTTTCGGATGAAAAACGATGACTCCGGACATGTCGAACGATCCCAAAATGGTCAATATGGATGAAATTTTAACATTTAATCTTTTGACTGTAAATGACTGTTGGATGTGAATTATGACTTTGTCAACTAAAATAAGTGTGTTTAAAGTCATTTCTGTGCCTGAAACGGGTCAAAATTGAAGCTTTTGAGTAAGCAAAACTCTGTAAAAATGGCAATTTTGGTCACTCTGAGGGTTTAAAAAGTGGTTATTCAACATGAGGCACGATCCAATTGACATTTTGAATAATTTTTGGTACAGTCCAAAAAAATCAATTTTCGGATGGAAACGATGACTCCGGACATGTCGAACGATCCCAAAAAGGTCAAAATGGATTAAATTTTAACATTTAATCTTTTGACTGTAAATGACTGTTGGATGTGAATTATGACTTTGTCAACTAAAATAAGTGTGTTTAAAGTCATTTCTGTGCCTGAAACGGGTCAAAATTGAAGCTTTTGAGTGAGCAAAACTCTGTAAAAATGGCAATTTTGGTCACTGTGAGGGTTTAAAAAGTGGTTATTCAAAATGAGGCACGATCCAATTGACATTTTGAATCATTTTTGGTACAGTCCAAAAAATCAATTTTCGGATGAAAAACGATGACTCCGGACATGTCGAACTATCCCAAAATGGTCAATATGGATGAAATTTTAACATTTAATCTTTTGACTCTAAATGGCTGTTGGATGTGAATTATGACTTTGTCAACTAAAATAAGTGTGTTTAAAGTCATTTCTGTGCCTGAAACGGGTCAAAATTGAAGCTTTTGAGTAAGCAAAACTCTGTAAAAATGGCAATTTTGGTCACTCTGAGGGTTTAAAAAGTGGTTATTCAACATGAGGCACGATCCAATTGACATTTTGAATAATTTTTGGTACAGTCCGAAAAATCAATTTTCGAATGAAAAACGATGACTCCGGACATGTCGAACGATCCCAAAAGGGTCAAAATGGATGAAATTTTAACATTTAATCTTTTGACTGTAAATGACTGTTGGATGTGAATTATGACTTTGTCAACTAAAATAAGTGTGTTTAAAGTCATTTCTGTGCCTGAAACGGGTCAAAATTGAAGCTTCTGAGTAAGCAAAACTCTGTAAAAATGGAAATTTTGGTCACTCTGAGGGTTTAAAAAGTGGTTATTCAACATGAGGCACGATCCAATTGACATTTTGAATCATTTTTGGTACAGTCCAAAAAATCAATTTTCGGATGAAAAACGATGACTCCGGACATTTCGAACGATCCCAAAAAGGTCAAAATGGATAAAATTTTAACATTTAATCTTTTGACTGTAAATGACTGTTGGATGTGAATTATGACTTTGTCAACTAAAATAAGTGTGTTTAAAGTCATTTCTGTGCCTGAAACGGGTCAAAATTGAAGCTTTTGAGTAAGCAAAACTCTGTAAAAATGGCAATTTTGGTCACTCTGAGGGTTTAAAAAGTGGTTATTCAACATGAGGCATGATCCAATTGACATTTGGAGTCATTTTTGGTACAGTCCAAAAAATCAATTTTCGGATGAAAAACGATGACTCCGGACATGTCGAACGATCCCAAAATGGTCAATATGGATGAAATTTTAACATTTAATCTTTTGACTGTAAATGACTGTTGGATGTGAATTATGACTTTGTCAACTAAAATAAGTGTGTTTAAAGTCATTTCTGTGCCTGAAACGGGTCAAAATTGAAGCTTTTGAGTAAGCAAAACTCTGTAAAAATGGCAATTTTGGTCACGCTGAGGGTTTAAAAAGTGGTTATTCAACATGAGGCACGATCCAATTGACATTTTGAATAATTTTTGGTACAGTCCAAAAAAATCAATTTTCGGATGGAAACGATGACTCCGGACATGTCGAACGATCCCAAAAAGGTCAAAATGGATTAAATTTTAACATTTAATCTTTTGACTGTAAATGACTGTTGGATGTGAATTATGACTTTGTCAACTAAAATAAGTGTGTTTAAAGTCATTTCTGTGCCTGAAACGGGTCAAAATTGAAGCTTTTGAGTGAGCAAAACTCTGTAAAAATGGCAATTTTGGTCACTGTGAGGGTTTAAAAAGTGGTTATTCAAAATGAGGCACGATCCAATTGACATTTTGAATCATTTTTGGTACAGTCCAAAAAATCAATTTTCGGATGAAAAACGATGACTCCGGACATGTCGAACTATCCCAAAATGGTCAATATGGATGAAATTTTAACATTTAATCTTTTGACTCTAAATGGCTGTTGGATGTGAATTATGACTTTGTCAACTAAAATAAGTGTGTTTAAAGTCATTTCTGTGCCTGAAACGGGTCAAAATTGAAGCTTTTGAGTAAGCAAAACTCTGTAAAAATGGCAATTTTGGTCACTCTGAGGGTTTAAAAAGTGGTTATTCAACATGAGGCACGATCCAATTGACATTTTGAATAATTTTTGGTACAGTCCGAAAAATCAATTTTCGAATGAAAAACGATGACTCCGGACATGTCGAACTATCCCAAAATGGTCAATATGGATGAAATTTTAACATTTAATCTTTTGACTGTAAATGACTGTTAGATGTGAATTATGACTTTGTCAACTAAAATAAGTGTGTTTAAAGTCATTTCTGTGCCTGAAACGGGTCAAAATTGAAGCTTCTGAGTAAGCAAAACTCTGTAAAAATGGAAATTTTGGTCACTCTGAGGGTTTAAAAAGTGGTTATTCAACATGAGGCACGATCCAATTGAAATTTTGAATCATTTTTGGTACAGTCCAAAAAATCAATTTTCGGATGAAAAACGATGACTCCGGACATGTCGAACGATCCCAAAAAGGTCAAAATGGATGAAATTTTAACATTTAATCTTTTGACTGTAAATGACTGTTGGATGTGAATTATGACTTTGCCAACTAAAATAAGTGTGTTTAAAGTCATTTCTGTGCCTGAAACGGGTCAAAATTGAAGCTTTTGAGTAAGAAAAACTCTGTAAAAATGGCAATTTTGGTCACTCTGAGGGTTTAAAAAGTGGTTATTCAACATGAGGCACGATCCAATTGACATTTTGAATCATTTTTGGTACAGTCCAAAAAATCAATTTTCGAATGAAAAACGATGACTCCGGACATGTCGAACGATCCCAAAAAGGTCAAAATGGATGAAATTTTAACATTTAATCTTTTGACTGTAAATGACTGTTGGATGTGAATTATGACTTTGTCAACTAAAATAAGTGTGTTTAAAGTCATTTCTGTGCCTGAAACGGGTCAAAATTGAAGCTTTTGAGTAAGCAAAACTCTGTAAAAATGGCAATTTTGGTCACTGTGAGGGTTTAAAAAGTGGTTATTCAACATGAGGCACGATCCAATTGACATTTTGAATCATTTTTGGTACAGTCCAAAAAATCAATTTTCGGACGAAAAACGATGACTCCGGACATGTCGAACTATCACAAAATGGTCAATATGGATGAAATTTTAACATTTAATCTTTTGACTCTAAATGATTGTTGGATGTGAATTAGGACTTTGTCAACTAAAATAAGTGTGTTTAAAGTCATTTCTGTGCCTGAAACGGGTCAAAATTGAAGCTTTTGAGTAAGCAAAACTCTGTAAAAATGGCAATTTTGGTCACTGTGAGGGTTTAAAAAGTGGTTATTCAACATGAGGCACGATCCAATTGACATTTTGAATCATTTTTGGTACAGTCCAAAAAATCAATTTTCGGATGAAAAACGATGACTCCGGACATGTCGAACTATCCCAAAATGGTCAATATGGATGAAATTTTAACATTTAATCTTTTGACTGTAAATGACTGTTAGATGTGAATTATGACTTTGTCAACTAAAATAAGTATGTTTAAAGTCATTTCTGTGCCTGAAACGGGTCAAAATTGAAGCTTTTGAGTAAGCAAAACTCTGTAAAAATGGCAATTTTGGTCACTCTGAGGGTTTAAAAAGTGGTTATTCAACATGAGGCACGATCCAATTGACATTTTGAATCATTTTTGGTACAGTCCAAAAAATCAATTTTCGGATGAAAAACGATGACTCCGGACATGTCGAACGATCCCAAAATGGTCAATATGGATGAAATTTTAACATTTAATCTTTTGACTGTAAATGACTGTTGGATGTGAATTATGACTTTGTCAACTAAAATAAGTGTGTTTAAAGTCATTTCTGTGCCTGAAACGGGTCAAAATTGAAGCTTTTGAGTAAGCAAAACTCTGTAAAAATGGCAATTTTGGTCACTCTGAGGGTTTAAAAAGTGGTTATTCAACATGAGGCACGATCCAATTGACATTTTGAATCATTTTTGGTACAGTCCGAAAAATCAATTTTCAAATGAAAAACGATGACTCCGGACATGTCGAACGATCCCAAAAGGGTCAAAATGGATGAAATTTTAACATTTAATCTTTTGACTATAAATGACTGTTGGATGTGAATTATGACTTTGTCAACTAAAATAAGTGTGTTTAAAGTCATTTCTGTGCCTGAAACGGGTCAAAATTGAATCTTCTGAGTAAGCAAAACTCTGTAAAAATGGCAATTTTGGTCACTCTGAGGGTTTAAAAAGTGGTTATTCAACATGAGGCACGATCCAATTGACATTTTGAATCATTTTTGGTACAGTCCAAAAAATCAATTTTCGGATGAAAAACGATGACTCCGGACATGTCGAACTATCCCAAAATGGTCAATATGGATGAAATTTTAACATTTAATCTTTTGACTCTAAATGACTGTTGGATGTGAATTAGGACTTTGTCAACTAAAATAAGTGTGTTTAAAGTCATTTCTGTGCCTCAAAGGGGTCAAAATTGAAGCTTTTGAGTAAGCAAAACTCTGTAAAAATGGCAATTTTGGTCACTGTGAGGGTTTAAAAAGTGGTTATTCAACATGAGGCAGGATCCAATTGAAATTTTGAATCATTTTTGGTACAGTCCAAAAAATCAATTTTCGGATGAAAAACGATGACTCCGGACATGTCGAACGATCCCAAAAAGGTCAAAATGGATGAAATTTTAACATTTAATCTTTTGACTGTAAATGACTGTTGGATGTGAATTATGACTTTGTCAACTAAAATAAGTGTGTTTAAAGTCATTTCTGTGCCTGAAACGGGTCAAAATTGAAGCTTTTGAGTAAGCAAAACTCTGTAAAAATGGCAATTTTGGTCACTGTGAGGGTTTAAAAAGTGGTTATTCAACATGAGGCACGATCCAATTGACATTTTGAATCATTTTTGGTACAGTCCAAAAAATCAATTTTCGGATGAAAAACGATGACTCCGGACCTGTCGAACTATCCCAAAATGGTCAATATGGATGAAATTTTAACATTTAATCTTTTGACTGTAAATGACTGTTGGATGTGAATTATGACTTTGTCAACTAAAATAAGTGTGTTTAAAGTCATTTCTGTGCCTGAAACGGGTCAAAATTGAAGCTTTTGAGTAAGCAAAACTCTGTAAAAATGGCAATTTTGGTCACTGTGAGGGTTTAAAAAGTGGTTATTCAACATGAGGCACGATCCAATTGACATTTTGAATCATTTTTGGTACAGTCCAAAAAATCAATTTTCGGATGAAAAACGATGACTCCGGACATGTCGAACTATCCCAAAATGGTCAATATGGATGAAATTTTAACATTTAATCTTTTGACTGTAAATGACTGTTGGATGTGAATTATGACTTTGTCAACTAAAATAAGTGTGTTTAAAGTCATTTCTGTGCCTGAAACGGGTCAAAATTGAAGCTTTTGAGTAAGCAAAACTCTGTAAAAATGGCAATTTTGGTCACTCTGAGGGTTTAAAAAGTGGTTATTCAACATGAGGCATGATCCAATTGACATTTGGAGTCATTTTTGGTACAGTCCAAAAAATCAATTTTCGGATGAAAAACGATGACTCCGGACATGTCGAACGATCCCAAAATGGTCAATATGGATGAAATTTTAACATTTAATCTTTTGACTGTAAATGACTGTTGGATGTGAATTATGACTTTGTCAACTAAAATAAGTGTGTTTAAAGTCATTTCTGTGCCTGAAACGGGTCAAAATTGAAGCTTTTGAGTAAGCAAAACTCTGTAAAAATGGCAATTTTGGTCACTCTGAGGGTTTAAAAAGTGGTTATTCAACATGAGGCACGATCCAATTGACATTTTGAATAATTTTTGGTACAGTCCAAAAAAATCAATTTTCGGATGGAAACGATGACTCCGGACATGTCGAACGATCCCAAAAAGGTCAAAATGGATTAAATTTTAACATTTAATCTTTTGACTGTAAATGACTGTTGGATGTGAATTATGACTTTGTCAACTAAAATAAGTGTGTTTAAAGTCATTTCTGTGCCTGAAACGGGTCAAAATTGAAGCTTTTGAGTGAGCAAAACTCTGTAAAAATGGCAATTTTGGTCACTGTGAGGGTTTAAAAAGTGGTTATTCAAAATGAGGCACGATCCAATTGACATTTTGAATCATTTTTGGTACAGTCCAAAAAATCAATTTTCGGATGAAAAACGATGACTCCGGACATGTCGAACTATCCCAAAATGGTCAATATGGATGAAATTTTAACATTTAATCTTTTGACTCTAAATGGCTGTTGGATGTGAATTATGACTTTGTCAACTAAAATAAGTGTGTTTAAAGTCATTTCTGTGCCTGAAACGGGTCAAAATTGAAGCTTTTGAGTAAGCAAAACTCTGTAAAAATGGCAATTTTGGTCACTCTGAGGGTTTAAAAAGTGGTTATTCAACATGAGGCACGATCCAATTGACATTTTGAATAATTTTTGGTACAGTCCGAAAAATCAATTTTCGAATGAAAAACGATGACTCCGGACATGTCGAACGATCCCAAAAGGGTCAAAATGGATGAAATTTTAACATTTAATCTTTTGACTGTAAATGACTGTTGGATGTGAATTATGACTTTGTCAACTAAAATAAGTGTGTTTAAAGTCATTTCTGTGCCTGAAACGGGTCAAAATTGAAGCTTCTGAGTAAGCAAAACTCTGTAAAAATGGAAATTTTGGTCACTCTGAGGGTTTAAAAAGTGGTTATTCAACATGAGGCACGATCCAATTGACATTTTGAATCATTTTTGGTACAGTCCAAAAAATCAATTTTCGGATGAAAAACGATGACTCCGGACATTTCGAACGATCCCAAAAAGGTCAAAATGGATAAAATTTTAACATTTAATCTTTTGACTGTAAATGACTGTTGGATGTGAATTATGACTTTGTCAACTAAAATAAGTGTGTTTAAAGTCATTTCTGTGCCTGAAACGGGTCAAAATTGAAGCTTTTGAGTAAGCAAAACTCTGTAAAAATGGCAATTTTGGTCACTCTGAGGGTTTAAAAAGTGGTTATTCAACATGAGGCATGATCCAATTGACATTTGGAGTCATTTTTGGTACAGTCCAAAAAATCAATTTTCGGATGAAAAACGATGACTCCGGACATGTCGAACGATCCCAAAATGGTCAATATGGATGAAATTTTAACATTTAATCTTTTGACTGTAAATGACTGTTGGATGTGAATTATGACTTTGTCAACTAAAATAAGTGTGTTTAAAGTCATTTCTGTGCCTGAAACGGGTCAAAATTGAAGCTTTTGAGTAAGCAAAACTCTGTAAAAATGGCAATTTTGGTCACGCTGAGGGTTTAAAAAGTGGTTATTCAACATGAGGCACGATCCAATTGACATTTTGAATAATTTTTGGTACAGTCCAAAAAAATCAATTTTCGGATGGAAACGATGACTCCGGACATGTCGAACGATCCCAAAAAGGTCAAAATGGATTAAATTTTAACATTTAATCTTTTGACTGTAAATGACTGTTGGATGTGAATTATGACTTTGTCAACTAAAATAAGTGTGTTTAAAGTCATTTCTGTGCCTGAAACGGGTCAAAATTGAAGCTTTTGAGTGAGCAAAACTCTGTAAAAATGGCAATTTTGGTCACTGTGAGGGTTTAAAAAGTGGTTATTCAAAATGAGGCACGATCCAATTGACATTTTGAATCATTTTTGGTACAGTCCAAAAAATCAATTTTCGGATGAAAAACGATGACTCCGGACATGTCGAACTATCCCAAAATGGTCAATATGGATGAAATTTTAACATTTAATCTTTTGACTCTAAATGGCTGTTGGATGTGAATTATGACTTTGTCAACTAAAATAAGTGTGTTTAAAGTCATTTCTGTGCCTGAAACGGGTCAAAATTGAAGCTTTTGAGTAAGCAAAACTCTGTAAAAATGGCAATTTTGGTCACTCTGAGGGTTTAAAAAGTGGTTATTCAACATGAGGCACGATCCAATTGACATTTTGAATAATTTTTGGTACAGTCCGAAAAATCAATTTTCGAATGAAAAACGATGACTCCGGACATGTCGAACTATCCCAAAATGGTCAATATGGATGAAATTTTAACATTTAATCTTTTGACTGTAAATGACTGTTAGATGTGAATTATGACTTTGTCAACTAAAATAAGTGTGTTTAAAGTCATTTCTGTGCCTGAAACGGGTCAAAATTGAAGCTTCTGAGTAAGCAAAACTCTGTAAAAATGGAAATTTTGGTCACTCTGAGGGTTTAAAAAGTGGTTATTCAACATGAGGCACGATCCAATTGAAATTTTGAATCATTTTTGGTACAGTCCAAAAAATCAATTTTCGGATGAAAAACGATGACTCCGGACATGTCGAACGATCCCAAAAAGGTCAAAATGGATGAAATTTTAACATTTAATCTTTTGACTGTAAATGACTGTTGGATGTGAATTATGACTTTGCCAACTAAAATAAGTGTGTTTAAAGTCATTTCTGTGCCTGAAACGGGTCAAAATTGAAGCTTTTGAGTAAGAAAAACTCTGTAAAAATGGCAATTTTGGTCACTCTGAGGGTTTAAAAAGTGGTTATTCAACATGAGGCACGATCCAATTGACATTTTGAATCATTTTTGGTACAGTCCAAAAAATCAATTTTCGAATGAAAAACGATGACTCCGGACATGTCGAACGATCCCAAAAAGGTCAAAATGGATGAAATTTTAACATTTAATCTTTTGACTGTAAATGACTGTTGGATGTGAATTATGACTTTGTCAACTAAAATAAGTGTGTTTAAAGTCATTTCTGTGCCTGAAACGGGTCAAAATTGAAGCTTTTGAGTAAGCAAAACTCTGTAAAAATGGCAATTTTGGTCACTGTGAGGGTTTAAAAAGTGGTTATTCAACATGAGGCACGATCCAATTGACATTTTGAATCATTTTTGGTACAGTCCAAAAAATCAATTTTCGGACGAAAAACGATGACTCCGGACATGTCGAACTATCACAAAATGGTCAATATGGATGAAATTTTAACATTTAATCTTTTGACTCTAAATGATTGTTGGATGTGAATTAGGACTTTGTCAACTAAAATAAGTGTGTTTAAAGTCATTTCTGTGCCTGAAACGGGTCAAAATTGAAGCTTTTGAGTAAGCAAAACTCTGTAAAAATGGCAATTTTGGTCACTGTGAGGGTTTAAAAAGTGGTTATTCAACATGAGGCACGATCCAATTGACATTTTGAATCATTTTTGGTACAGTCCAAAAAATCAATTTTCGGATGAAAAACGATGACTCCGGACATGTCGAACTATCCCAAAATGGTCAATATGGATGAAATTTTAACATTTAATCTTTTGACTGTAAATGACTGTTAGATGTGAATTATGACTTTGTCAACTAAAATAAGTATGTTTAAAGTCATTTCTGTGCCTGAAACGGGTCAAAATTGAAGCTTTTGAGTAAGCAAAACTCTGTAAAAATGGCAATTTTGGTCACTCTGAGGGTTTAAAAAGTGGTTATTCAACATGAGGCACGATCCAATTGACATTTTGAATCATTTTTGGTACAGTCCAAAAAATCAATTTTCGGATGAAAAACGATGACTCCGGACATGTCGAACGATCCCAAAATGGTCAATATGGATGAAATTTTAACATTTAATCTTTTGACTGTAAATGACTGTTGGATGTGAATTATGACTTTGTCAACTAAAATAAGTGTGTTTAAAGTCATTTCTGTGCCTGAAACGGGTCAAAATTGAAGCTTTTGAGTAAGCAAAACTCTGTAAAAATGGCAATTTTGGTCACTCTGAGGGTTTAAAAAGTGGTTATTCAACATGAGGCACGATCCAATTGACATTTTGAATCATTTTTGGTACAGTCCGAAAAATCAATTTTCAAATGAAAAACGATGACTCCGGACATGTCGAACGATCCCAAAAGGGTCAAAATGGATGAAATTTTAACATTTAATCTTTTGACTATAAATGACTGTTGGATGTGAATTATGACTTTGTCAACTAAAATAAGTGTGTTTAAAGTCATTTCTGTGCCTGAAACGGGTCAAAATTGAATCTTCTGAGTAAGCAAAACTCTGTAAAAATGGCAATTTTGGTCACTCTGAGGGTTTAAAAAGTGGTTATTCAACATGAGGCACGATCCAATTGACATTTTGAATCATTTTTGGTACAGTCCAAAAAATCAATTTTCGGATGAAAAACGATGACTCCGGACATGTCGAACTATCCCAAAATGGTCAATATGGATGAAATTTTAACATTTAATCTTTTGACTCTAAATGACTGTTGGATGTGAATTAGGACTTTGTCAACTAAAATAAGTGTGTTTAAAGTCATTTCTGTGCCTCAAAGGGGTCAAAATTGAAGCTTTTGAGTAAGCAAAACTCTGTAAAAATGGCAATTTTGGTCACTGTGAGGGTTTAAAAAGTGGTTATTCAACATGAGGCAGGATCCAATTGAAATTTTGAATCATTTTTGGTACAGTCCAAAAAATCAATTTTCGGATGAAAAACGATGACTCCGGACATGTCGAACGATCCCAAAAAGGTCAAAATGGATGAAATTTTAACATTTAATCTTTTGACTGTAAATGACTGTTGGATGTGAATTATGACTTTGTCAACTAAAATAAGTGTGTTTAAAGTCATTTCTGTGCCTGAAACGGGTCAAAATTGAAGCTTTTGAGTAAGCAAAACTCTGTAAAAATGGCAATTTTGGTCACTGTGAGGGTTTAAAAAGTGGTTATTCAACATGAGGCACGATCCAATTGACATTTTGAATCATTTTTGGTACAGTCCAAAAAATCAATTTTCGGATGAAAAACGATGACTCCGGACCTGTCGAACTATCCCAAAATGGTCAATATGGATGAAATTTTAACATTTAATCTTTTGACTGTAAATGACTGTTGGATGTGAATTATGACTTTGTCAACTAAAATAAGTGTGTTTAAAGTCATTTCTGTGCCTGAAACGGGTCAAAATTGAAGCTTTTGAGTAAGCAAAACTCTGTAAAAATGGCAATTTTGGTCACTGTGAGGGTTTAAAAAGTGGTTATTCAACATGAGGCACGATCCAATTGACATTTTGAATCATTTTTGGTACAGTCCAAAAAATCAATTTTCGGATGAAAAACGATGACTCCGGACATGTCGAACTATCCCAAAATGGTCAATATGGATGAAATTTTAACATTTAATCTTTTGACTGTAAATGACTGTTGGATGTGAATTATGACTTTGTCAACTAAAATAAGTGTGTTTAAAGTCATTTCTGTGCCTGAAACGGGTCAAAATTGAAGCTTTTGAGTAAGCAAAACTCTGTAAAAATGGCAATTTTGGTCACTCTGAGGGTTTAAAAAGTGGTTATTCAACATGAGGCATGATCCAATTGACATTTGGAGTCATTTTTGGTACAGTCCAAAAAATCAATTTTCGGATGAAAAACGATGACTCCGGACATGTCGAACGATCCCAAAATGGTCAATATGGATGAAATTTTAACATTTAATCTTTTGACTGTAAATGACTGTTGGATGTGAATTATGACTTTGTCAACTAAAATAAGTGTGTTTAAAGTCATTTCTGTGCCTGAAACGGGTCAAAATTGAAGCTTTTGAGTAAGCAAAACTCTGTAAAAATGGCAATTTTGGTCACTCTGAGGGTTTAAAAAGTGGTTATTCAACATGAGGCACGATCCAATTGACATTTTGAATAATTTTTGGTACAGTCCAAAAAAATCAATTTTCGGATGGAAACGATGACTCCGGACATGTCGAACGATCCCAAAAAGGTCAAAATGGATTAAATTTTAACATTTAATCTTTTGACTGTAAATGACTGTTGGATGTGAATTATGACTTTGTCAACTAAAATAAGTGTGTTTAAAGTCATTTCTGTGCCTGAAACGGGTCAAAATTGAAGCTTTTGAGTGAGCAAAACTCTGTAAAAATGGCAATTTTGGTCACTGTGAGGGTTTAAAAAGTGGTTATTCAAAATGAGGCACGATCCAATTGACATTTTGAATCATTTTTGGTACAGTCCAAAAAATCAATTTTCGGATGAAAAACGATGACTCCGGACATGTCGAACTATCCCAAAATGGTCAATATGGATGAAATTTTAACATTTAATCTTTTGACTCTAAATGGCTGTTGGATGTGAATTATGACTTTGTCAACTAAAATAAGTGTGTTTAAAGTCATTTCTGTGCCTGAAACGGGTCAAAATTGAAGCTTTTGAGTAAGCAAAACTCTGTAAAAATGGCAATTTTGGTCACTCTGAGGGTTTAAAAAGTGGTTATTCAACATGAGGCACGATCCAATTGACATTTTGAATAATTTTTGGTACAGTCCGAAAAATCAATTTTCGAATGAAAAACGATGACTCCGGACATGTCGAACGATCCCAAAAGGGTCAAAATGGATGAAATTTTAACATTTAATCTTTTGACTGTAAATGACTGTTGGATGTGAATTATGACTTTGTCAACTAAAATAAGTGTGTTTAAAGTCATTTCTGTGCCTGAAACGGGTCAAAATTGAAGCTTCTGAGTAAGCAAAACTCTGTAAAAATGGAAATTTTGGTCACTCTGAGGGTTTAAAAAGTGGTTATTCAACATGAGGCACGATCCAATTGACATTTTGAATCATTTTTGGTACAGTCCAAAAAATCAATTTTCGGATGAAAAACGATGACTCCGGACATTTCGAACGATCCCAAAAAGGTCAAAATGGATAAAATTTTAACATTTAATCTTTTGACTGTAAATGACTGTTGGATGTGAATTATGACTTTGTCAACTAAAATAAGTGTGTTTAAAGTCATTTCTGTGCCTGAAACGGGTCAAAATTGAAGCTTTTGAGTAAGCAAAACTCTGTAAAAATGGCAATTTTGGTCACTGTGAGGGTTTAAAAAGTGGTTATTCAACATGAGGCACGATCCAATTGACATTTTGAATCATTTTTGGTACAGTCCAAAAAATCAATTTTCGGATGAAAAACGATGACTCCGGACATGTCGAACTATCCCAAAATGGTCAATATGGATGAAATTTTAACATTTAATCTTTTGACTCGAAATGACTGTTGGATGTGAATTAGGACTTTGTCAACTAAAATAAGTGTGTTTAAAGTCATTTCTGTGCCTGAAACGGGTCAAAATTGAAGCTTTTGAGTAAGCAAAACTCTGTAAAAATGGCAATTTTGGTCACTGTGAGGGTTTAAAAAGTGGTTATTCAACATGAGGCATGATCCAATTGACATTTTGAATCATTTTTGGTACAGTCCAAAAAATCAATTTTCGGATGAAAAACGATGACTCTGGACATGTCGAACTATCCCAAAATGGTCAATATGGATGAAATTTTAACATTTAATCTTTTGACTGTAAATGACTGTTAGATGTGAATTATGACTTTGTCAACTAAAATAAGTGTGTTTAAAGTCACTTCTGTGCCTGAAACGGGTCAAAATTGAAGCTTTTGAGTAAGCAAAACTCTGTAAAAATGGCAATTTTGGTCACTCTGAGGGTTTAAAAAGTGGTTATTCAACATGAGGCACGATCCAATTGACATTTTGAATCATTTTTGGTACAGTCCAAAAAATCAATTTTCGGATGAAAAACGATGACTCCGGACATGTCGAACGATCCCAAAATGGTCAATATGGATGAAATTTTAACATTTAATCTTTTGACTGTAAATGACTGTTGGATGTGAATTATGACTTTGTCAACTAAAATAAGTGTGTTTAAAGTCATTTCTGTGCCTGAAACGGGTCAAAATTGAAGCTTCTGAGTAAGCAAAACTCTGTAAAAATGGCAATTTTGGTCACTCTGAGGGTTTAAAAAGTGGTTATTCAAAATGAGGCACGATCCAATTGACATTTTGAATCATTTTTGGTACAGTCCAAAAAATCAATTTTCGGATGAAAAACGATGACTCCGGACATGTCGAACTATCCCAAAATGGTCAATATGGATGAAATTTTAACATTTAATCTTTTGACTCTAAATGGCTGTTGGATGTGAATTATGACTTTGTCAACTAAAATAAGTGTGTTTAAAGTCATTTCTGTGCCTGAAACGGGTCAAAATTGAAGCTTTTGAGTAAGCAAAACTCTGTAAAAATGGCAATTTTGGTCACTCTGAGGGTTTAAAAAGTGGTTATTCAACATGAGGCACGATCCAATTGACATTTTGAATAATTTTTGGTACAGTCCGAAAAATCAATTTTCGAATGAAAAACGATGACTCCGGACATGTCGAACAATCCCAAAAGGGTCAAAATGGATGAAATTTTAACATTTAATCTTTTGACTGTAAATGACTGTTGGATGTGAATTATGACTTTGTCAACTAAAATAAGTGTGTTTAAAGTCATTTCTGTGCCTGAAACGGGTCAAAATTGAAGCTTCTGAGTAAGCAAAACTCTGTAAAAATGGAAATTTTGGTCACTCTGAGGGTTTAAAAAGTGGTTATTCAACATGAGGCACGATCCAATTGACATTTTGAATCATTTTTGGTACAGTCCAAAAAATCAATTTTCGGATGAAAAACGATGACTCCGGACATGTCGAACGATCCCAAAAAGGTCAAAATGGATGAAATTTTAACATTTAATCTTTTGACTGTAAATGACTGTTGGATGTGAATTATGACTTTGTCAACTAAAATAAGTGTGTTTAAAGTCATTTCTGTGCCTGAAACGGGTCAAAATTGAAGCTTTTGAGTAAGCAAAACTCTGTAAAAATGGCAATTTTGGTCACTGTGAGGGTTTAAAAAGTGGTTATTCAACATGAGGCACGATCCAATTGACATTTTGAATCATTTTTGGTACAGTCCAAAAAATCAATTTTCGGATGAAAAACGATGACTCCGGACATGTCGAACTATCCCAAAATGGTCAATATGGATGAAATTTTAACATTTAATCTTTTGACTCGAAATGACTGTTGGATGTGAATTAGGACTTTGTCAACTAAAATAAGTGTGTTTAAAGTCATTTCTGTGCCTGAAACGGGTCAAAATTGAAGCTTCTGAGTAAGCAAAACTCTGTAAAAATGGCAATTTTGGTCACTCTGAGGGTTTAAAAAGTGGTTATTCAACATGAGGCACGATGCAATTGACATTTTGAATCATTTTTGGTACAGTCCAAAAAATCAATTTTCGGATGAAAAACGATGACTCCTGACATGTCGAACGATCCCAAAAAGGTCAAAATGGATGAAATTTTAACATTTAATCTTTTGACTGTAAATGACTGTTGGATGTGAATTATGACTTTGTCAACTAAAATAAGTGTGTTTAAAGTCATTTCTGTGCCTGAAACGGGTCAAAATTGAAGCTTTTGAGTAAGCAAAACTCTGTAAAAATGGCAATTTTGGTCACTGTGAGGGTTTAAAAAGTGGTTATTCAACATGAGGCACGATCCAATTGACATTTTGAATCATTTTTGGTACAGTCCAAAAAATCAATTTTCGGATGAAAAACGATGACTCCGGACATGTCGAACTATCCCAAAATGGTCAATATGGATGAAATTTTAACATTTAATCTTTTGACTCTAAATGACTGTTGGATGTTAATTATGACTTTGTCAACTAAAATAAGTGTGTTTAAAGTCATTTCTGTGCCTGAAACGGGTCAAAATTGAAGCTTTTGAGTAAGCAAAACTCTGTAAAAATGGCAATTTTGGTCACTGTTAGGGTTTAAAAAGTGGTTATTCAACATGAGGCACGATCCAATTGACATTTTGAATCATTTTTGGTACAGTCCAAAAAATCAATTTTCGGATGAAAAACGATGACTCCGGACATGTCGAACTATCCCAAAATGGTCAATATGGATGACATTTTAACATTTAATCTTTTGACTCTAAATGACTGTTGGATGTGAATTAGGACTTTGTCAACTAAAATAAGTGTGTTTAAAGTCATTTCTGTGCCTCAAAGGGGTCAAAATTGAAGCTTTTGAGTAAGCAAAACTCTGTAAAAATGGCAATTTTGGTCACTGTGAGGGTTTAAAAAGTGGTTATTCAACATGAGGCACGATCCAATTGACATTTTGAATCATTTTTGGTACAGTCCAAAAAATCAATTTTCGGATGAAAAACGATGACTCCGGACATGTCGAACTATCCCAAAATGGTCAATATGGATGAAATTTTAACATTTAATCTTTTGACTGTAAATGACTGTTGGATGTTAATTATGACTTTGTCAACTAAAATAAGTGTGTTTAAAGTCATTTCTGTGCCTGAAACGGGTCAAAATTGAAGCTTTTGAGTAAGCAAAACTCTGTAAAAATGGCAATTTTGGTCACTCTGAGGGTTTAAACAGTGGTTATTCAACATGAGGCACGATCCAATTGACATTTTGAATCATTTTTGGTACAGTCCAAAAAAATCAATTTTCGGATGGAAACGATGACTCCGGACATGTCGAACGATCCCAAAAAGGTCAAAATGGATGAAATTTTAACATTTAATCTTTTGACTGTAAATGACTGTTGGATGTGAATTATGACTTTGTCAACTAAAATAAGTGTGTTTAAAGTCATTTCTGTGCCTGAAACGGGTCAAAATTGAAGCTTTTGAGTAAGCAAAACTCTGTAAAAATGGCAATTTTGGTCACTGTGAGGGTTTAAAAAGTGGTTATTCAAAATGAGGCACGATCCAATTGACATTTTGAATCATTTTTGGTACAGTCCAAAAAATCAATTTTCGGATGAAAAACGATGACTCCGGACATGTCGAACTATCCCAAAATGGTCAATATGGATGAAATTTTAACATTTAATCTTTTGACTCTAAATGGCTGTTGGATGTGAATTATGACTTTGTCAACTAAAATAAGTGTGTTTAAAGTCATTTCTGTGCCTCAAAGGGGTCAAAATTGAAGCTTTTGAGTAAGCAAAACTCTGTAAAAATGGCAATTTTGGTCACTGTGAGGGTTTAAAAAGTGGTTATTCAACATGAGGCACGATCCAATTGAAATTTTGAATCATTTTTGGTACAGTCCAAAAAATCAATTTTCGGATGAAGAACGATGACTCCGGACATGTCGAACAATCCCAAAAAGGTCAAAATGGATGAAATTTTAACATTTAATCTTTTGACTGTAAATGACTGTTGGATGTGAATTATGACTTTGTCAACTAAAATAAGTGTGTTTAAAGTCATTTCTGTGCCTGAAACGGGTCAAAATTGAAGCTTTTGAGTAAGCAAAACTCTGTAAAAATGGCAATTTTGGTCACTGTGAGGGTTTAAAAAGTGGTTATTCAATATGAGGCACGATCCAATTGACATTTTGAATCATTTTTGGTACAGTCCAAAAAATCAATTTTCGGATGAAAAACGATGACTCCGGACATGTCGAACTATCCCAAAATGGTCAATATGGATGAAATTTTAACATTTAATCTTTTGACTGTAAATGACTGTTACATGTGAATTATGACTTTGTCAACTAAAATAAGTGTGTTTAAAGTCATTTCTGTGCCTGAAACGGGTCAAAATTGAAGCTTTTGAGTAAGCAAAACTATGTAAAAATGGCAATTTTGGTCACTCTGAGGGTTTAAAAAGTGGTTATTCAACATGAGGCACGATCCAATTGACATTTTGAATAATTTTTGGTACAGTCCGAAAAATCAATTTTCGAATGAAAAACGATGACTCCGGACATGTCGAACGATCCCAAAAGGGTCAAAATGGATGAAATTTTAACATTTAATCTTTTGACTGTAAATGACTGTTGGATGTGAATTATGACTTTGTCAACTAAAATAAGTGTGTTTAAAGTCATTTCTGTGCCTGAAACGGGTCAAAATTGAAGCTTCTGAGTAAGCAAAACTCTGTAAAAATGGCAATTTTGGTCACTCTGAGGGTTTAAAAAGTGGTTATTCAACATGAGGCACGATCCAATTGACATTTTGAATCATTTTTGGTACAGTCCAAAAAATCAATTTTCGGATGAAAAACGATGACTCCGGACATGTCGAACTATCCCAAAATGGTCAATATGGATGAAATTTTAACATTTAATCTTTTGACTCTAAATGACTGTTGGATGTGAATTAGGACTTTGTCAACTAAAATAAGTGTGTTTAAAGTCATTTCTGTGCCTGAAACGGGTCAAAATTGAAGCTTTTGAGTAAGCAAAACTCTGTAAAAATGGCAATTTTGGTCACTGTGAGGGTTTAAAAAGTGGTTATTCAACATGAGGCACGATCCAATTGACATTTTGAATCATTTTTGGTACAGTCCAAAAAATCAATTTTCGGATGAAAAACGATGACTCTGGACATGTCGAACTATCCCAAAATGGTCAATATGGATGAAATTTTAACATTTATTCTTTTGACTGTAAATGACTGTTAGATGTGAATTATGACTTTGTCAACTAAAATAAGTGTGTTTAAAGTCACTTCTGTGCCTGAAACGGGTCAAAATTGAAGCTTTTGAGTAAGCAAAACTCTATAAAAATGGCAATTTTGGTCACTCTGAGGGTTTAAAAAGTGGTTATTCAACATGAGGCACGATCCAATTGACATTTTGAATCATTTTTGGTACAGTCCAAAAAATCAATTTTCGGATGAAAAACGATGACTCCGGACATGTCGAACTATCCCAAAATGGTCAATATGGATGAAATTTTAACATTTAATCTTTTGACTCTAAATGGCTGTTGGATGTGAATTATGACTTTGTCAACTAAAATAAGTGTGTTTAAAGTCATTTCTGTGCCTGAAACGGGTCAAAATTGAAGCTTTTGAGTAAGCAAAACTCTGTAAAAATGGCAATTTTGGTCACTCTGAGGGTTTAAAAAGTGGTTATTCAACATGAGGCACGATCCAATTGACATTTTGAATAATTTTTGGTACAGTCCGAAAAATCAATTTTCGAATGAAAAACGATGACTCCGGACATGTCGAACGATCCCAAAAGGGTCAAAATGGATGAAATTTTAACATTTAATCTTTTGACTGTAAATGACTGTTGGATGTGAATTATGACTTTGTCAACTAAAATAAGTGTGTTTAAAGTCATTTCTGTGCCTGAAACGGGTCAAAATTGAAGCTTCTGAGTAAGCAAAACTCTGTAAAAATGGAAATTTTGGTCACTCTGAGGGTTTAAAAAGTGGTTATTCAACATGAGGCACGATCCAATTGACATTTTGAATCATTTTTGGTACAGTCCAAAAAATCAATTTTCGGATGAAAAACGATGACTCCGGACATGTCGAACGATCCCAAAAAGGTCAAAATGGATGAAATTTTAACATTTAATCTTTTGACTGTAAATGACTGTTGGATGTGAATTATGACTTTGTCAACTAAAATAAGTGTGTTTAAAGTCATTTCTGTGCCTGAAACGGGTCAAAATTGAAGCTTTTGAGTAAGCAAAACTCTGTAAAAATGGCAATTTTGGTCACTGTGAGGGTTTAAAAAGTGGTTATTCAACATGAGGCACGATCCAATTGACATTTTGAATCATTTTTGGTACAGTCCAAAAAATCAATTTTCGGATGAAAAACGATGACTCCGGACATGTCGAACTATCCCAAAATGGTCAATATGGATGAAATTTTAACATTTAATCTTTTGACTCGAAATGACTGTTGGATGTGAATTAGGACTTTGTCAACTAAAATAAGTGTGTTTAAAGTCATTTCTGTGCCTGAAACGGGTCAAAATTGAAGCTTTTGAGTAAGCAAAACTCTGTAAAAATGGCAATTTTGGTCACTGTGAGGGTTTAAAAAGTGGTTATTCAACATGAGGCACGATCCAATTGACATTTTGAATCATTTTTGGTACAGTCCAAAAAATCAATTTTCGGATGAAAAACGATGACTCTGGACATGTCGAACTATCCCAAAATGGTCAATATGGATGAAATTTTAACATTTAATCTTTTGACTGTAAATGACTGTTAGATGTGAATTATGACTTTGTCAACTAAAATAAGTGTGTTTAAAGTCACTTCTGTGCCTGAAACGGGTCAAAATTGAAGCTTTTGAGTAAGCAAAACTCTGTAAAAATGGCAATTTTGGTCACTCTGAGGGTTTAAAAAGTGGTTATTCAACATGAGGCACGATCCAATTGACATTTTGAATCATTTTTGGTACAGTCCAAAAAATCAATTCTCGGATGAAAAACAATGACTCCGGACATGTCGAACGATCCCAAAATGGTCAATATGGATGAAATTTTAACATTTAATCTTTTGACTGTAAATGACTGTTGGATGTGAATTATGACTTTGTCAACTAAAATAAGTGTGTTTAAAGTCATTTCTGTGCCTGAAACGGGTCAAAATTGAAGCTTCTGAGTAAGCAAAACTCTGTAAAAATGGCAATTTTGGTCACTCTGAGGGTTTAAAAAGTGGTTATTCAACATGAGGCACGATGCAATTGACATTTTGAATCATTTTTGGTACAGTCCAAAAAATCAATTTTCGGATGAAAAACGATGACTCCGGACATGTCGAACGATCCCAAAAAGGTCAAAATGGATGAAATTTTAACATTTAATCTTTTGACTGTAAATGACTGTTGGATGTGAATTATGACTTTGTCAACTAAAATAAGTGTGTTTAAAGTCATTTCTGTGCCTGAAACGGGTCAAAATTGAAGCTTTTGAGTAAGCAAAACTCTGTAAAAATGGCAATTTTGGTCACTGTGAGGGTTTAAAAAGTGGTTATTCAACATGAGGCACGATCCAATTGACATTTTGAATCATTTTTGGTACAGTCCAAAAAATCAATTTTCGGATGAAAAACGATGACTCCGGACATGTCGAACTATCCCAAAATGGTCAATATGGATGAAATTTTAACATTTAATCTTTTGACTCTAAATGACTGTTGGATGTGAATTAGGACTTTGTCAACTAAAATAAGTGTGTTTAAAGTCATTTCTGTGCCTCAAAGGGGTCAAAATTGAAGCTTTTGAGTAAGCAAAACTCTGTAAAAATGGCAATTTTGGTCACTGTGAGGGTTTAAAAAGTGGTTATTCAACATGAGGCACGATCCAATTGACATTTTGAATCATTTTTGGTACAGTCCAAAAAATCAATTTTCGGATGAAAAACGATGACTCCGGACATGTCAAACTATCCCAAAATGGTCAATATGGATGAAATTTTAACATTTAATCTTTTGACTGTAAATGACTGTTGGATGTTAATTATGACTTTGTCAACTAAAATAAGTGTGTTTAAAGTCATTTCTGTGCCTGAAACGGGTCAAAATTGAAGCTTTTGAGTAAGCAAAACTCTGTAAAAATGGCAATTTTGGTCACTGTTAGGGTTTAAAAAGTGGTTATTCAACATGAGGCACGATCCAATTGACATTTTGAATCATTTTTGGTACAGTCCAAAAAATCAATTTTCGGATGAAAAACGATGACTCCGGACATGTCGAACTATCCCAAAATGGTCAATATGGATGACATTTTAACATTTAATCTTTTGACTCTAAATGACTGTTGGATGTGAATTAGGACTTTGTCAACTAAAATAAGTGTGTTTAAAGTCATTTCTGTGCCTCAAAGGGGTCAAAATTGAAGCTTTTGAGTAAGCAAAACTCTGTAAAAATGGCAATTTTGGTCACTGTGAGGGTTTAAAAAGTGGTTATTCAACATGAGGCACGATCCAATTGACATTTTGAATCATTTTTGGTACAGTCCAAAAAATCAATTTTCGGATGAAAAACGATGACTCCGGACATGTCGAACTATCCCAAAATGGTCAATATGGATGAAATTTTAACATTTAATCTTTTGACTGTAAATGACTGTTGGATGTTAATTATGACTTTGTCAACTAAAATAAGTGTGTTTAAAGTCATTTCTGTGCCTGAAACGGGTCAAAATTGAAGCTTTTGAGTAAGCAAAACTCTGTAAAAATGGCAATTTTGGTCACTCTGAGGGTTTAAACAGTGGTTATTCAACATGAGGCACGATCCAATTGACATTTTGAATCATTTTTGGTACAGTCCAAAAAAATCAATTTTCGGATGGAAACGATGACTCCGGACATGTCGAACGATCCCAAAAAGGTCAAAATGGATGAAATTTTAACATTTAATCTTTTGACTGTAAATGACTGTTGGATGTGAATTATGACTTTGTCAACTAAAATAAGTGTGTTTAAAGTCATTTCTGTGCCTGAAACGGGTCAAAATTGAAGCTTTTGAGTAAGCAAAACTCTGTAAAAATGGCAATTTTGGTCACTGTGAGGGTTTAAAAAGTGGTTATTCAAAATGAGGCACGATCCAATTGACATTTTGAATCATTTTTGGTACAGTCCAAAAAATCAATTTTCGGATGAAAAACGATGACTCCGGACATGTCGAACTATCCCAAAATGGTCAATATGGATGAAATTTTAACATTTAATCTTTTGACTCTAAATGGCTGTTGGATGTGAATTATGACTTTGTCAACTAAAATAAGTGTGTTTAAAGTCATTTCTGTGCCTCAAAGGGGTCAAAATTGAAGCTTTTGAGTAAGCAAAACTCTGTAAAAATGGCAATTTTGGTCACTGTGAGGGTTTAAAAAGTGGTTATTCAACATGAGGCACGATCCAATTGAAATTTTGAATCATTTTTGGTACAGTCCAAAAAATCAATTTTCGGATGA
>NW_028245936.1:0-58603 GCF_964263255.1 Lissotriton vulgaris
ATGAACATAAACAAAAGTGATGTCCCATTGGCGTTTGTGACTTGTATTCATGTCCTCAAATGTTTGACACAAGTAGTACATGCTTGGTTGACACATATGTGTGTATCTCAACCCCATGACAGAAGTGGACACCTTAATGGAATGAGGTAAATACCAGCCACATATGTAGTCACACATACAACATATGGAATACAGTGTAACTTGTACTACTGCATGCATTGCCAATCAAACATTGAGAAGTATGGTACAGCATGCAGCTATGAAAGTTTGCATGTTGAGAGCTCAGACAAATTTTGAACCAAATATATCTGACCAATGTAAGCCACATACACAACATATGTCACATGACATAGCCATAGACTGTTGCCAGGCTTGCAATAGCTAACAAAAGGGTACAAATACATGTCAAATATCACTTGGCGTTATTTTATTAACCACATTACACGTTAGTGTGAAGTTTTCATAGCCGAAATAAAAAAAACTCGCAAAGTAGATGAGTTGTCAATCGAAATTCAACTTTTATCCATTTGCGGAGCAAAAATTCATACAAACTACACTGGCCTGCCACCTCTGGTCTGCACTGCTGCCTGTCGATTGCGCACCTGTTTCTGCTTAGTCTGGTGTTTGGCATAATGCCTGCGCTTCTTGCAGTGCGTCACTGTTCTCTTGACTTCTGCGATGCAGTTCACCTTGTTGACAGTGGACTGCCTTATAGCGTTTTTGGACCGCAATAACACCTTGGAGGAGAGGAAGGGCTGGTGTTGATACTCTGTCACCTCCACAATCAGGATCTTGGTCTCCTTTTGACTACATATCTGCATTTTCTCTTTCTCTTCCCCTGGGATGCTGGCTGGTCATCCTGGCTGTTGGGAGGCCTGGGGGGTTGTTGTCGTGTGCTGAACTTGGGCCTGTCTGCTGCATTCTGCATTCAAGTATTTTTTTTTTAAATCATTTGTTTCTTAGCTCATTTTTAAGCTCTTTTTGCAGCTAGATGCTGAAAAGTGACATTGGGCTGACTAGCATCAAGGTGATAAAAAAGATTCACGTTAAAATTAGGATCAGCTAGCGGGTGGGAAAATTGACCCTAACGCCATGTAGCGAAGTCTTGTAAATATGTCGCAAACAAAGCATTAGGAATTGGTCATCGGCTGTATGGGTGTATACGTGGGTGTGTGAGTAGCTGTGTGGGCAAGTAAGTGGCTATGTTAAGAGGCTGTATTGGTGAGTGAGTGTCTGTGTGAGCAACTTTATGGGTGAGTGACTAGTTGTATGCGTAGCTGTAAGGGGAAGTGCAATTACAGAAATCTCTGCTGTACGTCGTCCATACGCGCTCCGTAAGCGCACCGTAAGCATACGCGAAGCCATGTGACTTTAAAACAACAGCTTTGATTGGTTCATAAGACTTCCTATGCCAACTGTTGAAAGACCCCACCCATTTTAATCATTCTTCTTTGACTTTCTCAGGAAAACCATCTCTTCTGTGGAGTTCCAGTCAATTTAGAACCAAACTTCCGTATGGCTGCACTTGTGGAGTCCTCTACTGAGCACTCTTCAGAGGAGGAATTTGTTCCAGAGCAGCCTCAGCAAAAAAGGAAAGAGGCGGTGATATGGACATTTGTCACCTTCTCTGAACATCAAAAAAAGGTCAATGCCCTAAAAGTTACATGTAAATTATGTGACACAACTCTTTCCAGGGGCAACCCCAGCAAAAAATATTCCTTCGGAACAGCGAGCATGGTGCACCATTTGAAAACTCTGCACCCTATTAATTACGCAAGAGCTTGCACACAAAGCCTGCAGTACAACTTTCCACCTCCTGTTACCAGCACATCTACTGCACCACTATCTTAAGCAAGCAGTCCGCACCCAAATATCGAACCTGATTTTTCAGATCTCGTCATACATTGCAAATTTTGTAATAGCTTTTGTGTTATGGTGAACAATTGATAGACTTTATTATCCGGAGAAAACGGGAGCACCGTTGTTCACGTCATTACATTTTTTTTTATTGATTTGTTCCTGGTGGACACTTTTTTGGCTGCAGTTTCATTTTTTTCATAAAAAAACAAAGAATCCTGTTAAAAAAAATCCAAAACAAATACAAAACTTCAAAAAATACAAAAAAAACTGTTCTTTTCAGAACTACCTTCACTGGTCAAAATAAGAGCTATATTTCTATGATAGTGTGAATTTGTAGTGCATAAATGAATGAATGAATGCTTTAGTAGTGTATGGTGAATGTGAAAGTGCAGAACTTTAAAGAAGTGCTACAGTATAAATCTATAAGGTCTTTACTTATAGTATACTGTAGTACTCCCGAAGCACTTGAATGTAACATATGTGCATAAATATGTTACAAGTCTTCCCTTTGCACTGCTGGTCAAACCGCCTGGGTGAATTTTTAAGAGTTAGGGTCAGATTTACAACATCCTTCTGCCTCTTTTACACCGCCATTGCATCACTTTTCTGATGCAGCAATGGTGCAAAAGATGTGCCAGGGTGTGTGGTATTTACAATGTGACGCATCTGGGAGGTGCATCACATTGTAAATTCCTGTACCAGAAGGAGACATTACTACACGGGGGGCGTTCCGGCACAGGAACACCTCCTAAAAGTGGCTGTTTGTCACTTTTGAGCTCATGCTGCGTCAAAACCCTGCACTTGCTTGAAGCAGGCATAAGCATTGGCACAAGATTCTGAGCATAGGGCCCCCAGAGCATTGCTGTAGATGTGTTGCACTTGCAACACAACTCAAGCAATGTGCCGCCTTCACTGTACAGATACATCACATATCTGTGCCGGTTTTGCCCTATGATTCGGCTCATCCATGGTGGTGGTGTCACATTGCACAATAACTAGCATATCCCTGAGGATGTGCCAGTTATTGTATATCTGCCCATTAGTGTTTTAATGTAGTAAATGGATTACTACACACTGATGAATGAGTCACTACAAAACTATAACAACAGTCACAGAGTGTTTGTTGGAAGTGTAAGGAAACAGACTGGGAAATTAAAGGTATAAAAGGCAAGTTTGCAGGTGCATAGAAGACTGCAAGCATAGTCTATAGGGGTTGGAAGCAGTCCATGGCCAAAGGCCTACTTTGTTCCATGAGTACTTGGGTACTGACTGGATGATTACAGTTCTGCAAGGAGAGTGCCTGACTAAATTTATAAGCCCTTCATTTTTAGGACAGTGCATAGATAATGACATTCCGCTGAATGGCTCAGTACAATACTGAATCATCAATGACAGAGTGTTTGCTGGAAGTGTAAGGATACACATTGGGGAATTGAAGATATAAAAGACAAGTTTGCAGGTGCATGGTAGACTGCATGCATAGTCTATAGCGGTTTGAAGCAGCCCATGGCCTAAGGCCTACTTTGCTTCATGAATACTTGGGTACTGACTGGATGATAACTATTCTGCAAGGATAGTGCCTAACTAAATTTATAAGAGCTTCAGTTTTAGCACAGTGCATAGATAAGGATATTCTGCTGAATGGCTCAGTACAATACTGAATCAGCAATGACAGAGTGTTTGCTGGAAATGTAAGGATACAGATTGGGCAATTGAAGGTATAAAAGACAAGTGTGCAGGTGAATAGAAGACTGCATGCATAGTCTATAGGAGTTTAAAGCAGTCCATGGACTAAGGCCTACTTTGCTCCATGAATACTTGGGTACTGACTGGACTATTACAGCTCTACAAGGAAAGTGCCTGTCTGAATTTATAACAGCTTCAGTTTTACCACAGTACATAGATAAGCACATACGGCTGTACATAGATAAGTACATACTACTGAATGGCTCACTACAATACCGAAACTGCACTGTCAGAGTGTTTGATGAAAGTGTAAGGATATAGACTGGCGAATTGAAGGTATAAAATACAAAATAGCAGGTGCATAGAACACTGCATGCATAGTCTATAGGGGTTTGAAGCAGTCCATGGCCTAAGGCCTTCTTTTATCCATGAGTACTTGGGTACTGACTGGATGATTACAGTTCTGCAAGGAGAGTGTCTGACTAAATGTATAGGAGCTTCAGTTTTACCATAGTGCATAGATAAGGACATTCTGCTGAATGGCTCAGTACAATACTGAATCAGCAATGACAGAGTGTTTGCTGGAAGTGTAAGGATACAGGCTGTGGAATTGAAAGTATAAAAGACAAGTTTGCAGGTGTATGAAAGACTGCACGCATACTCTATAGGGGTTTGAAGCACTCTATGTCTTAATGCCTATTTTAATGCATGAGTATTTAGCTACTGAGTGGATGATTACAGTTCTGCACGGAAAGTGCCTGACTGAATTTATAACAGCTTCAGTTTTACCACAGTACATAGATAAACACATACTGTTGAATGGCTCACTACAATACTGAAACAACAGTGTCAGTGTGTAGGGTGAAAGTGTAAGGATACAGAATGGGGAATTGAAGATATAAAAGACAAGTTTGCAGATACGTAGAAGACTGCAAGCATAGTCGATACGGGTTTAAAGCAGTCCATGGCCTAAGGCCTACTTCGCTCCATGATTACTTCGGTACTGACTGGATGATTACAGTTCTGCAAGAAGGGTGCCGGTCTGAATTTATAACAGCTTCAGTCTAACCACAGTGCATAGATAAGTATATTCTGCTGAATGGCTCAGTACCATACTGAATCAGCAATGACAGAGTATTTCCTGGAAGTTTAAGGATACAGACTGGGGAATTGAAGGTATAAAACACAAGTTTGCAGGTACATAGAAGACTGCAGGCATAGTCTATAGGGGGTTAAAGCAGTCCATGGCCTAAGGCTTAATTTGCTCCATGACTACTAGGGTACTGACTGGATGATTACAGTTCTGCAAGGAGAGTGCCTCACTGACTTTATAAGAGCTTCAGTTTTAACACAATGCATAGATAAGGACATACTGCTGAATGGCTAACTACAATACTGAAACAGCAGTGACAGAGTGTTTGCTGGAAGTGTAAGGATACAAACTAGAGAATTGAAGGTTTAAAAAACAACTTTGCAGGGGCATAGAAGAGTGCATGCATAGTCTATAGGGGTTTGAAGCAGTCCATGCCTTAAGGTCTACTTTGCTGCGTGGGTACTTGGGTACTGACTGAATGATTACACTTCTACAAGGAGAGTGTCTAGTTGAATGTATAAGTGCTTCACTTTTAGAAAAGTGTATATATAAGCACACACTGCTGTATGGCTCACTACAATACTGAAACATCAGTGGCACAGTGTTTGGAGGGAGTGTAAGAATACAGACTGGGTAATTAAAGGTTTAAAATACAGGTTTTCAGGTGCATAGAAGAGTATATGCATACTGTTTAGGGGTTTGAAGCAGTCCATGCCCTGACACCTACTTTGCATACTTTGAATCAATATAATAATGTAAAGAATGTATAAGTGAATCTATAAGTGCTTCACTTTAACTACAGTGAATGCATTAGTAGATAGTACTCAAACCATTATTATTATAAATCAATACATCTATTCTTCTAACATCTCATAATTTAACAGTGCTTCTTAAAGAAGTTAATCAGGTATTTCATTGACATCAATTTCCTGGTTAACAATTTCGGAATTTATATGTTCAAAAAATTTGATATAATCTAATACTTCCACAAAATCAGAATGTAAGCTTTCGTCTAGGAAATCACAGCCCATATCTGCAGAACTAATTTCTTGTTCTTCACTCTTGCTACTTGTGAGAGGTACGTTTAGTACTTCTATCAGACTGTTGGTAATTTCCAAACTGTTCTCGATATTGTTCTGTTCTCTTTCCATAATCAATTTCTTATGTTGTAGGTCCTTGTATAAAAAGATAAACACTTAATTTTATCAGTTTTCCTAATACATAACACAAAACAAGCTTTATCAACTATTTTGGCCTCAAAAAAATATTATATAAATACCATTGTCTAATAACATTCCAACATTGGAGTTTTAGCACTTTATAAGCTTATATAAATGTCATTGTTTATATGGATATCCTGTTCTTAAGTTTTCTTAAATTTTCAAACCAGTCACTCCTTATGGTTATAGGAAAAGACTCAGGCTGTTATAGTAAAATGCAGTACTAAAAAATGTAGAATATGTCTATTCATCTTACCCGTTCCAAACTAGTAAATGTTTTGTAGTAAAATGCAAGGAATACTGTTGGTTGTTAAAATAACACTGTGTATCTGGGTATATTTAGGTACCATTATCACACTAGTTTTTGAATACTTAATGTGTTTTCACACACAATAATTCTTGAAGACCTATACAGTACTCACCTTTTACCATATTAAGTAAGTAGTGATTTTGTATATAAGTTGAAAATACTCACAGTAACAGGTATAGAACAACACTTCAACACCAAGTATTGTGTATGATGAGGACATATTTACATAGAGAAGAAAAACTACACACACAAACGAATCCTGTCCTTCTAAACATAAAAGAGTATTTGAAAACACTCCCTGTGACATATTTGATGGAGAATAATATGATCTCTTTTAATCCTAAAACTCTTTGGTCTCAACTAGTCAAGCATGTCTTTCTATTCAATACCATACTGGTACGTTGCAGAAAGCTGTTCTGAAGCCATGTTTCATTTTAAAAATCTCTATAATAAAAGTCTCTGGCATTATATAAATATATGTTCAAAGATAGAATGTCTTCAGGTACACTCAGTATATATGTTAACTTTCTCAAATGTCTTTAAAGATACAAACCATCTTTGCACAGATATGTACTCCATAGATCTTTTGTTCCTTCAGCCCTGTAGAAGCACATCCCATTGACCATTTTTAATAGTTGTTTATACTTACCTTAAACATAATAAATAATTTAAAAAAGTATATATTATAAAGTTAGCATCTGTCGATGACAAGAAAAAATACAGTTCCCATATATATTTTACAACACAAAATAATTTGTAAAGCATTTCATTTGCCTTGTTTACTGTTCTCAGAATAAATAGAATTTCACTAGAAATAGTGAGTGCAATAGTACTCATCACATACCTTCGGGCAAAAAAAGACAATCAATAAGATTATCTTGAAAAAAAACATTCAACATTCGCAATAACAATCTAAAAAATAGAAATAAAACATATGTTAAATGTTTTTTTCTTAGAGCAAATTCTTACGTAAATATGAGACATCTCAAACAATCTTAAAATACCAAAACATTATCATTAATTTTCATACACTGTAAATAATGTTACCTACAAATATATGCTGACAAAATATACAACAAAAAGTCCTTAATGGTTTTACATACTTTTCCTCATTGCCAAATGGTATATGTCAAATCCTTAGTTTGAAAGTTGTTCAATAGTAATTCTCTCAATCCGCCTCCCAGCCTTCTGATCCAAAAACACTGACATAATTTGCAGCGTCGCCAGGGCTCATCCCTCAACCTGACGCTATTCAACACCTACATGGCCACCCTCACACAAGTGGCCCGCCATCACAACCTCAACATTATCTCCTAAGCCGATGACACCCAGCTCATCCTCTCCCTCACCAAAGAGCCACATACCACCAAAAGCAACCTCCATGAGGGAATGAAAGCTTTCGCCAACTGTATAAGGATCAGCTCTCCAAACCTAAACTCGGACAAGACGGAAATACTCATTCTCGGACCCAACTCCTCAGCCTGGGCGGACTCCTGGTGGCCGGCTACACTGTGAACAGTACCAGCACCTATCGACCGTGTACACAAGCTAGGATTCATCCTCAACTCCTCCCTCTCCATGTGTAAGCAAGTCTACACTGTCTCCTCATACTGCTACAACACCCTACACATGCCCCGCAACATTTGCAAGTGAATCCTAACCAAAAGAAGAAGAAAAATGACACAGGCCCTCAGCAGCAGCAGACTACACTGTGGCAACACACTCTACACAGGAGTTACAGCCAAACACCTACAACAACTACAACAAATCCAAAACACTTCCTCCCGACTGATCATCAATGTCCTCTGCTGCAGCGACATCACCCACCACCTAATACACCTACACTGCCTCAACATCAACAAGAGGATCATTCTCAAGCTCCTCACCCTCACTCACAAAGTACTGTACAAAATCAGACTAGCCTACGTTACCAACAGTAATCCAGAAAGGCCAAAGTTTGTTCCTAAATTTTTGGCTTTAAAAATATTAGGTAAGAGTTTGGTAACTCTTTAAGCAAACATTGTTTCAAAACCAATTGACTATTGTTACAATATATCCACCCTTTCGGAAATTTTAAATAAACAGTGTAATCCAGATGTTGTAGAAGGACCATCATGAAAAATAATTCCTAAAGCTACAAAATTTCTTCCTGATATTGATACTTGAGTAGCTACAACATTTTTAATTAAAGTTTCCAATTTTCTTCCATCAGCTCTACAATGTTGCAGCATTAAAATTACATACTGTCCATATATTTCTAGACATAATCTTGAAGACATTTGTGATTTGCATTGCTTGCACTCCATGGTTTGACTTGCTCCTCTAACTAGGCTGTTAAAAGACACTGATTCACAGTCTGGTGAAGTCAATAATATATCAATCTTTCTCTGTCTGTGTTAGTGCTACATGTAAACAAACACTTTTCACAGTAATGTTGCCATTTATAAGAAAGGCCAAAAAGATTTTCAATATCTATACCTTCACCTTCCAATACAACAAGCATATACATTAGAAATTCCTGACAATCCTGCTGAATATTCTGCGTAAATTGAGTACAAGTAGCACATATGTCCAATACATTTCAAATATCTGAAACACTTTGTATTTTATTTTTATCACTACTACATTTCTCATAAACAGAATACAACAACAAACAAAATATTTTTTCCCGATTTTCAACAATTTGCTGTTGCAAACTTTCAGGGGAAAAAAACAACATAAACAACTACATTAGCATAGCAGTTGACACAAGAACTATTTTCAAACTGATAACCAACAACATCTTCAATAGTGTCCTTTTTCTTTTTGCTTGCAATCACAGCTTCATCTTGTTTTTTTCTTTCTCTACAACTTCACTACAGATATTCTTATATCTTCTTTTTCAACCTACCACACGCTTTTCAAATACAGGATATTGACCTTAATTGGGAGCATATTCTCTTCTTAACCTAATACACTCTTTCACACAATTTGCATCTGCACTAATCTTTGTCTCATCAAAATCAATCAAGTGCAATCCAGATAAAGTTCTGACTTGAGACAAAGCAACGTATGCCATACCCTCTTTAAACACACTACTTCCAATATTCACTAAAGCTCTATCTACACTTAAACCTTAAGATTTATGAATAGTCACTGCATTTGCCAAAGAAACTGGAAACTGTTTTCTGCAAACATACAAATCTTTTACAAGCAAAACCGAGCAGAAAAAATGACTAAATTGTTGTACTTCTTCAATTTGATCAAATTTGATTTTCAAAAATTCAATACCATCTCTATTTATGTAATTAACAAATTCAACAACTTAACCTATTGCTCCATTTACTAAACCTTTTCCCACATTCAAATTACGTCATAAAATTACCCTTCAATTTACACTTGCATATAAATTCTTTTCTAAACCATCAGTTTTACTTATCGATTTTTCTAAAGAATCCAATTTCCTCTTCAACTTTTCTGTCAAAATAATAGTGATTCCTTCATGCTCTATGTTATCAATAGCTTCCAATTTTATAATCTCTTCATTTTCCAACTTTAAAATTTCTTTATTGAATATAGAACATTCACGCAGTGTTGGCATGAAGCAGATTACAGATTTGTTTTCTGCTATTCTCATATATATTTTCTCAGGAACAATATTTTCATTTGGAAACAAATTGTAAAGTAATCTTCTCTGTAAAGCTTGTTTGCCATGTTCAGTGACTTTTCCAATTCTTATATCTTGAAGAATAGTTCCATAATCAGCATCATTTGCCTGTCGCATATTTGCAATAATTTCCTTATACTCAAAATATGACCAAATATCAGTATTTCCAATGCTCCCCAAAGACTTTCTGGTATCTTCATGCGTCAGTGTTTTAAACACTGGTTGTCCTTTTACAGGATTAAGTTGTAGTAGATCTCTAAAAACTTTGACGTGTTTTTCTCCAAATAATAAGTCATACTCTGTTTTAAGAATTTGCTGCATTCATAAATGCACAAAGGCAAGCATTATGTTTGATACCATGCTTACCTCATCAATAATGAGAAGATTCATTTTCTTCGAGACTCTTGAAACTTCACAACAAGCATCTCCAGATAGTTTGTGGTATTCCAATTTGTTTTCATGCTCTACTGGTAACATTAATAAACAATATAAAGTAATTCCTCTAATATTGTGTGCTGTCAACCCAGTTGGAGCAGTGACAACACAAGACTAATATGGCTGAGATACCCGCCACCCCCTCTCGACGTAATCCCCAAGGATGGGAAACTGGAAACTGTTCTGAACTTTTGGAAGGCGGGAGGGAGTGACCCTCCCGGCCGTATTTATTAAAATATGAAACAAAATTAAAACATTAAAATAACAGTTTCATATTATGTACAATTTCATTTCCACATTACGATGTTTGGCTAACCTTAACAGATCTCTAATACAAAGGTTCTCCTAGCCGAACTAACATCCTACAAAACATTTGACTTGAAACTGTACATCCTAACGTTAAGGGCCAACGGCAAGGTCGTAACCGGTGTCAGATCCCTAAACCAGAAATACCCCCCTCACTTATGAGGGGGGCGACCACACAGAGGCGTACCTCAAGTGCATCTACCAATTTCCCTTTGACTTGACGGGGGCCCCAATGAACTCGACGCCATTTAACGGTCGTCCGAGGACTCGTGTGAGGTGTCTAAAAGGTAGCGTAAAACCCCTCCCAAACCCCACACAACTTACCCTATCTGCCGTCGCAGATGTCCTGGCCCCGGGAAATTCCCCAGGAGGGCCCGTAGCCCCTCCTATCCAGGAAGGGGCCTTGACCGCCTTTCCTTTCCTTCCGGCGGCCCATCCTTAGAAGGGACCGCCTCCCCGTTGAGGGGCCAATGGCCACCTCCCCCGAGCGCTCCCATCCGTAATGGGTGACGCCCCCCCATAGGGATCTTCCAATTACTGCTCACCGATCATGACCTTACCGCCCGACCAAAATAAATACGACATTTAACTAAAAAACTAAATTACAGAACAACCATAACTATTTCACGTATGATTACTGATCAACACTAATGCAGAATTACTTTATTTGAAAAAACATACTGTAAATGACCATTCTTTATTGCATACTCAAAATAACACGACAATCATCACAACCTGCAAGAAATAGAGTTACCACATCAAAACTTTATTTAAAACAACTGGCTGTCCTCAGGGGCTGGTGGGTGGGTCAAAATTGGCTCTTCGTTCCGTCTCGAGCTCACGTGCAGCGGGGAGGTGCAGCTCCAGAGCACAGGAACAAGAGGATGCTTTCTTGGCTTGTTGCTCCTTTTATCCGTCTTCGGGCGGGCGTAAACCCACCTCCGCCTGCCCCCCGGGGGCGTGGCCGGCGGTGTCAGCGTCTAGGACAACCCACTCCAGGGCGGGAAAAGGCGTGCCCCGGCTACGCCGCTTCGGGCATACCAGCCGGGACTCGCCCCCCGCCCAAGATGGCCTCCCAGGGGGATCGGGGTACTCCACCATACGTTCGGGGGGACCGAGTGGTCGCCCCTTTCCATATGGCTGAGATACCCGCCACCCCCTCTCGACGTAATCCCCAAGGATGGGAAACTGGAAACTGTTCTGAACTTTTGGAAGGCGGGAGGGAGTGACCCTCCCGGCCGTATTTATTAAAATATGAAACAAAATTAAAACATTAAAATAACAGTTTCATATTATGTACAATTTCATTTCCACATTACGATGTTTGGCTAACCTTAACAGATCTCTAATACAAAGGTTCTCCTAGCCAAACTAACATCCTACAAAACATTTGACTTGAAACTGTACATCCTAACGTTAAGGGCCAACGGCAAGGTCGTAACCGGTGTCAGATCCCTAAACCAGAAATACCCCCCTCACTTATGAGGGGGGCGACCGCACAGAGGCGTACCTCAAGTGCATCTACCAATTTCCCTTTGACTTGACGGGGCCCCAATGAACTCGACGCCATTTAACGGTCGTCCGAGGACTCGTGTGAGGTGTCTAAAAGGTAGCGTAAACCCCCTCCCAAACCCCACACAACTTACCCCATCTGCCGTCGCAGATGTCCTGGCCCCGGGAAATTCCCCAGGAGGGCCCGTAGCCCCTCCTATCCAGGAAGGGGCCTTGACCGCCTTTCCTTTCCTTCCGGCGGCCCATCCTTAGAAGGGACCGCCTCCCCGTTGAGGGGCCAATGGCCACCTCCCCCGAGCGCTCCCATCCGTAATGGGTGACGCCCCCCCATAGGGATCTTCCAATTACTGCTCACCGATCATGACCTTACCGCCACAGGCCGGATAGTTGACCGGCTATCCGGACCCCCCACAACAACTCCTACCTAAAGGTCATGTTTTAAACTCTTCAGCCAAGCAATGAGGTCTCCTATGAGTAACTCATTCCCCACCCGGGACAAATGGACCCCATCTCCGAAATACATACTGTCCCCCTTGATACAACCATGCGGAATAGACTGCAGTGCATTTGAACGAAACAATCTACCCAACTTGTTATTTACTTTCTTCACTGAGTGGTTCAGAGCAGAAACCGAAATCGCCCCCCGCCACACTTTTCGTGGAATCATATGGGACCATGCAATTGTGCACCCTGGAACTCTCCTCGCCAACCAACTTACCGTGGAAAGCATTGCCTCGAGAAGCAGTCGTCTTCCAGTGGTCACCAAATCATTACCCCCAAGATGGACTATGATTATAGACGGCGGTGACCTTGTCCGCCCTAACAAACCCTCGAAAAAGGATTGAAACTGGTCAATACAGAGCCCGCCCCTTCCGTAGAAGGTCACCCTGTACCCGTATTCCCCAGCCATGTGAATCATGTCACCTGCCTTGAATACGTCCGCGGCACGCCTCACGTATGAGTGGCCCACGACCCACACCTCCTTTTTCGCAGCCGGTGATGTCTGACCGCTGGTGCCCAGGTGTCGGGTTGACTGCACAGTCCGCCCCGCCTCGAAAGCTTGCGCAACTGAAAACCAAACAAAAACAAGAAGCGTGAGTACATCATTACAGCTTCACAACATGTGCAACCGCACATACCTCTTGTAACAGTTCGAGGACCAACGCCCCAAACGCTTTACTTTTTCAACACTCAGACCCCTGGCTGTAGCCTCAGTAGCAGCCCCTATCCGAAAGGAGTGGGTCCCGAACTCGCCGGGGTTCAAGCCCGCGGCCGAAATTGACATCGCAAGCACCCGCTGGAACTGAAACCTCGTCAGTGGGGTGGCGTCAGCGTGTCTCAACAAGGTCCCCCCCCATGATGCCACCCTCTGCGCTAAATATTCCTCTACGCAAACAACAGGGCACATGGAAGACCCAGGAAACCTCTGAATGATTATGCAGTCCCCAGTCGCACCCTGATCGGTTTTGGACCTGACAAACGAGACAGTCATCGTCTCCACCTTGACCTGAATGTGCTCTCGGCACAGTCCCCCCATCGTATCCTGCTTGTTCTTCGCCACTAGTTCGCTTACCCGCATAGCCCCATGGAATGCTAGCGCAAATGCGGCTCGGAATAACACTGTTTCATACCGAGATGAACACGTTGCAGGGAGTACGGACAATAACAGGGCCAACCTATCCAGACCTATCGGGTGCCTCTCATCTACTCTGCGACCCTCAAGGCGTTGCCACCCACGTAGCGCTTTCTGCACCACGAAAGACGCTGTCGGGTCCTGGATCCCATGAGCCTTTGCCATAAAGGAAATGGCGGCCCGATGCCTCTGGGCCGTAGCCACTGATTTGCCTGCCTGATGTAAAAACATCAAAAATTTTACGACAAGCTCTTCCTGTCCCCAAAGCTCCCCCCCAGCAGAACCCAAAAAGGACCAATAGGAACGGAACGCCCCTTCATATGCCTTCCTTGTCCTGGGTGCTAAACTCTCTCCCACGAGGTTTTGTAGTTCGGGGCACCGAGAGACCAGAGAGCTTCGGGAAAGGGTGCCGCCACCGGGTCCGCTGTGGGCAGAAAACCCCAGAAGGCCTGCATACGGAAACCAGAAAGTGCATCAGCCGCTTGGTTCAGTACCCCCGGGACATGTCTTGCCCTAAAGAGCACATTCAACTGCATACACAATAACACAATTTCTTTGAGCAGTCTCAGAATCCATTTGCAACGTGCTGCCTGACTATTGATACACTCAACCACAGTCATGTTATCAGACCAGAACACCACAGAGTGATCCCGAAACCCCTCCGGCCATGTTTTCAAGGCCACCAAAATAGGGAAGAGTTCAAGAAAAGCAATGTTACTCGTCAGCCCGCACTCGTGCCACCATGACGGCCATTTTTGAGCCGACCATTGTGTACCAAATATGGCACCAAAACCTATACTCCCCGCCGAATCTGTCCAAAGCCCCAGCTCCTCGGAGGACACCGCTGGTTTGTTCCAGACAATTCGACCATTGAAATCCGCCAGAAATGTCAACCAAATGCGCATGTCCTGGCGAACCTCTGCCGAGAGTCTCGTGCGGTGATGTCCTTCCTTCAGGCCGACCATGGCTTGTGCAATCGAGCGGGGAAAGGGACGGGCCATTGGCATTACTCTGAGGGCAAAATTCAACTGGCCCACCACTTGTTGCAATTGATGCAGGTTTACTTTCGTCGCACGAATACATGTTTCAAGGGATGTCCTGAATTTTAACACTTTTTCCCTGGGTAATCGAAAACAACCTTCTTCTGAGTCGAGCTCGATCCCCAGAAACTCGAGCAAAGTTGAGGGACCCACAGTCTTACCTGGCGCCAATGGCACACCAAAATGATTCATTAAGACACAAAATTCATGTAAGGCCTTTCCACATTCAGAATCCCCGGCTGCCCCCAAGAACAGAAAGTCATCGAGATAATGCATAACATGCTGAAAACCCGTCTTCCTTGTGAATACCCATTGTAAAAAACAACTGAACTTTTCAAAATAGGCACAGGATATAGAGCACCCCATTGGCATACATCTATCCATGTAATAGCGACCCTGAAACATAAAACCAAGGAGACGCTGATCGTCTGGGTGCACCGGGAGCAACCGGAACGCTGACTCGATGTCTGATTTAGCCATCAGCGCCCCGGGGCCCAGGCGATTCAACATGGCGACGGCCTCATCGAAAGATGCGTACCGCACCGAACACACTTCCGGGTCTATCGCATCGTTCACGGAAAGACCACGTGGGGCTGACAAGTTATGTATTAGCCGAAACTCCCCCGGGTCCTTCTTGGGGACCACCCCTAGAGGGGAACACACAAAGTTAGCAACTGGTGGCAAATCAAATGGACCGGCGACACGACCTCGAGTCACCTCCTTCCCAATCTTTACCTGAACCACCGCCGTATGCTGCAAGACCGACAGTTGGTTCTTACAGTTAGCTACACCCTGAAAATCCCCCACTGGGATGCGGAAACCATATGAAAACCCGTCCCGCAACACCCCAGCGGAAGCATGATCCGGGTATTCGTTGAGCCAAGGAATCATTGCCATGGTATCAATCGGAGTAGGTAAAGGCGCCCCTCGGACTATTTCAGATCTGTTTGGCCCTTCCCCTACCACCGTTATCACCCGTCTTGGCTCTGCACATGGACTCAGGATGGGATGACTGCCCACACCCCCCACATTCATGTCTGAACTTGCATGACCCCTGGGGCCTCGTACATTTTCCCCTGTTAAAATTCCAACAAATCCCCCTTTTACCTGTGTTGCCACTCGGCTTCGAGTGGTTCTCGTTACCTGCACCCGTCCGAAAGGGTGTCCCAGAGGATTGGCGGGAAGATTCACCCCCGTTACTCCCTGACAATGGCACTTTTAACATTCCTGAACTCTCCATTTTCTGCCAAGAAACGGAGTCGAAACAATCCCATGTTAGAACTGGGTCGTGCTCTTTAGCTTTTCTAAAAATATTGTCATAACAGAACCACTGATTACCCCCGTACGCCAGAGAATACTCCATGATACGTGACTGATAAATAGGCAACTCGGTCAACAATTCGGGCCTGCGCTCACCCATGATGGAGGTAAAAATGCCCCACGCTCTGCCCCAAGTACCTATGTTTTCGTCAACCTTAAAGGCGGCCATTTTTGCGCGCCAAACACTCGGATGCATGAGCTCCTTTTGGCTCTTCACATGCTCCATCTCGTAATGGTCGGTAAGCAAAGAAAACATGTTCACATACTTATCCGCCCAAATCTTTTCCTTAGTTTCCAGTGGCACATGCTGGGCAACTTTCTCCCTTCGTGAAGGTACAGACCCCTCCCCCGCAATCGGCAATGGCCGTTTACCTGAACTAGATGCTGCACTTGCTGCCGAACTTGGGCCTGCTGCACTTTCAGCCGCCGGAACCTGTGGGGGAACAGAAGATGGTGCCTTCGCAGCCTCTCTAGATTCCCGCAGTTGTCTCATTACTGCCCGGGCGTCGTCAGCCGTGGCGCCCTCACTATCTTTTCCCAACCACGCTGCTAATTGCGCCGCCAACTCGGGAGGCATATCTTCCCCGTTTACGGGGGTGACCACCACGGGGATCGGATGCCCCTCCTTCGGAACCGAGGTTGGCTCCTCAAGTGGAGTATCGGGAACCGGGGTTTCCCCCCCAAGTGCCCCCCTTTTGGACCTCTTGCCTCTCCCGCTAGGGACTACTCCTGGCAAAGCTGGTCCGATGACTCGCCTCGGTCCTCCCTCCCCGTTCTTAGCCGCCATCTGCTTCTTCAAATCGGCTACCTCCTTTATGAGCATGCGGAGCATCTGATCGGTACCGACCCGCTTTCCGACCTTCTTGCCCGGCATTCTCAAGCGAAGATATCTGTAAAACAAAGAGAAAGATTACAACGCTCAAAATTGGCTCTTCGTTCCGTCTCGAGCTCACGTGCAGCGGGGAGGTGCAGCTTCAGAGCACAGGAACAAGAGGATGCTTTCTTGGCTTGTTGCTCCTTTTATCCGTCTTCGGGCGGGCGTAAACCCGCCTCCGCCTGCCCCCCGGGGGCGTGGCCGGCGGTGTCAGCGTCTAGGACAACCCACTCCAGGGCGGGAAAAGGCGCGCCCCGGCAACGCCGCTTCGGGCATACCAGCCGGGACTCGCCCCCCGCCCAAGATGGCCTCCCGGGGGGATCGGGGTACTCCACCATACGTTCGGGGGGACCGAGTGGTCGCCCCTTTCCATGCTTTCTGTAGATAAGTTGTATTTACTTTAATTAAAAAAAAGTTTTCCTGTTCCAGCTTGTCCACTCACGTACATTCGGATAGGTTGAAATGATGAGCAACATCACTCTTTCTTTTCATCAAGTAATCCATGGTCAATCTGTTATCTCATTTGGTCACATATTTGTTTCTGCTCAACATTTAGTTGTTCTTCCAAGTTTCCTAAGTTTGTTACATCTTCTTGAGCTTGATACATTGCTGTTTCCACCTCATCCATAACAGTTGCTGCTTCATTTTGAACAATTGGTTCTCCTAGTAGATCCTGACTCAACAGAGCAGAAGTTTGACTGTCTTGAGAACTATCTCTAGCAATTCCAGCTGCAATTGTAGCTTCCTTCTCAATTTCGTCGTTCAACATTTTCACATAATTAGCAAAAACAGGACATTGTATAGTATCTTTACTTGTGTTGATCGAATCTTCATAGCTCTCTGATCTCCAAGTAATTCCAATTCTGAATGCCACGGCTTAAAGAGTTGCAAAAGAGCTAAATAATAAAATTCCCTTTTGTCAGGAGTTTGGCAACTCAGTTTATGGTGATTAATCAAATGTCCTTTTCTTTGCTTCACCAAACATCCTTGAGAACCAATCATGGCATATGTACCATTATTGATGTTTTCTGTAATATTCAGTTTAAAAATATAGTTTTGCAGCACTTCATAGAGACAAATATTCTCAAGATGATGACTTCTATTTTGATATTATGTATCCAACATATTTGTTTTCACAATATCTGTACTTTCTGGCTCTTTTTCAGCTAAATATTTAGTTTCATGTACATATTTAAGTACTCAATTTCATGTTGCAGTAAGACCTAGACTCACCCAAATGATTCTTCTAGATTTGGAGTATAGACTTGCAGAGGATAAGCAATCCGAGCATTCATACGCTCCAATTTTTCAATGAGTGTAACTATATAATTTCTTACTCAGACTCTTCTCGTGGGAAATCTCTTCCCTCATTTCTTTCAATTTAGTCTTTTCTGATTTTGTTATTTAGGATGTTACATATCGAGCAACAGCAATGGAATTGTCCGCAACGTATTGAATATCCATGTTAGCATTCCATTTGGACAAAATAACTGGGTTGAAGTCAATTATGTATTTTGACTCTTCATTCCTTCTTAAGTTGTAGGAAATTGTTTGGAGACTTTCTTGTGATAGTATGTCGCAAAGATGTCATAAAACTGTTAACTCTTCCTTTTCAGGATATTACAGGACGTGGAAATACAAAACGACATTTAGTGTAGAATTTGTCCTTAGATTTGTACTTTCGACTATACTATTTCCCACAACGAAGGCTTTGGAATCGTAAGACTTGTTATCTTAAGTCCTTTACCTCTGTGCTTTTGGGTATAGCACATGTAGCATGTTCTTCAATAAAAGACAACACAATATCATCTGAATCAGTTCCAAATTTGGGGGCATCTTTGATCCATATTAGCATATGTATGTGAGGAGCACCTCTCACTTGATACTCCTTTCTCCAAAAGAAATCCAGAACCTCTCGAAGAGGAGGAATTTTTTTATGGGTAATAAAAGATATCATAGCTTCAAATCTATGATTAAAATACCTGCATACATTAACTGGATCCAAAGAGCACAATTCTCCAGGTGTCTTGTATTCAATATTTACTATATTTGGATTTGCCTCTCGAAGAAATTGAAGTAAATCATCCCAAACATATTCAGCACAGCTTAGAGTAAGGAACCATGTAGGAGTTCCCAAGTCCCTTAGCATACATTTAAGTTCTCCATGACAACGGTACCAGTACTCAATAGTTCCACACTGACATGCCATGAGATTAAGTAGCTGATATTCCAAAACATTATCTTTCTGCTGTACTTTATCCATAAATTCCTTTGCTGAAATAACTCAATAGTATTCCCCATCACTTATTTTGGAATGAAGTGGATGAACACTGTAATGTTCGTAGATTTCTTCAGTTCTGGATACATCCAATTTTTCTATTTTTCCAGTTGACGAGTCACTATCTTCTTCTACAGTTATTTCTTCTTCTCCCAACTACACATTTTTATAGTATTGATTATTTTTTACCAGATACAACGTTGCCTTTTTCACTTTCGTAACATCCACTAATTATTGCCAGATTGTCTTACTCTTACTAGGAACGCCATTAACAAGAATAACTAGAGGTTCATCTTCTACATTTTACACACCAGTTGTTTCAATATTTTTCTTTAAATCTAGAGGCAAATATAGAACTCTTCCCTTTAATCCTCTCTGTAAATATGAAGGAGGCAATTTCCCTGTCTTAGGCAGAGAATGCGGCACCTACAGTAACTGAAGGTACAGATGGAGAGATGGGTGTTCAAGATAATTCCTCTGTTGACAATGTTTTACTGCCTGAAAAAACTCTAGTGGGCAACTGTGTTTCAAATTGTCATATGGACCCGCAGGTGTGGAAGTCCATTCTTAAACTATTACGCTCAGGGAAAGCCACATCGCTTCTCCCGTCCTGCGGGTCTGATTCTACTGCCCCCCTCGCCCAGATGGCAGAAGTTCTGAACGCTGCGGTCAATGAAGGCAGGGGGAGTATGGAGGAATCTGATTGCAGAGCGGATGTTTCTCCTGCTTCTCCTCTTTCTCCTGGGGGCATATGCTTGGTTTAGCACGACCCGGCTGAATCCCTCTTACCTGTGGCAGGTGCTAGCGAGACTGGAACTTTCTCTTCTGGACTGACAAGCCCTCCAACGGAAAGACAAAATAACAAAGCCTACTGTGTCAACTAAATGTAATAGTGCAGGGGAGCAGCTCAGGCTGGAGCGACAACTGCCTTACACAATGTTTTGGTGATGGATATGGAGGGGGTAAGGAACAGGCAATCAGCATTGCAGAAATAGGGAGAGCCCTGGGCACCGATTCGCCTAAGGTCCTCTCCCCATTAAATCTGGGTACTGTTATCTGCAGCTCCAGAGGCAATACTCCTGAGGGGGGGAGAACCCCGATAGGAAAATAAAAAGGTCCTAAGATTGGTCGGACTGGGAAAGGTGGGAGAGGCTGTGGAGGAATTGTTAACATTGCACAGATTAATGAGGCACTCGGCTGATTAAAGGGTGTAGCTAGCACTTCTAAAACCGTCCCTGGAGTCAGTCCTCTTTGAAAATGGGTCTCATCAAATGGAGAAGTGGGATCTATTGTCTACAGACTCTCTATCTTAGGGTCCCAGGGGGACCATATCGCACCTACTCCTGTGAAGGGGGGCGTTGATTTGGTGGCTACTGCGACCAGTGCTGCAACTGCAGTACATCAAAGCACTAGCAATCTTTCTCTCATTGATACTAGCCCAAATGATGTGGAAGCACCAAAATCTTCAGAAACAGGCATTGTGTACTGTTACGGCCAAAATGTCGCTGTTGCGGTGCCTCCTCATTCAAAGGAGGTAACACCTCTTGGATTTAATAACTCATCCACAGTGTCTTGATCCTCTCCCTCCCCCGCTTCTCAGGGCTCCAATGTAGTGCGAACAAGACCTAATGACTAGCAGAATCACTCGAGTGAGGATAATGAATGGGGAGACAAGCCTTCACTCTCTAGTATCATGCACGCTCTAGTCCCTCATCGAGCTGAAGCACAAGCATACTACCAACAGGCAAGGGTGGACTCTAGTGAAAATAAAAAAGCATTGTCTGAGGTTACCAATAAGGTCCATCACTTAGCTGTGAAGGTCTCCGAGCTGCAGGAGCAGGTGGCAGGCGTGGAGCAGGTCAATTCCCACACGGTCAAGGTTGTTACTGCAGAAGAGTCACAGCTCGCCTTGATGCAACTTAAAATCGATGACCTTGAAAATCGCCAACGGCGCCACAATCTGAGGATTTTTGGGGTACCAGAGGGAAAAGAAGGCGCTAATCCTCGTGCATTTGTCGTGGACCTTCTACAGAAAGCCTTCCAAGTCTTGGAGGACTGGGATATGGACACGCAGGTTCAAAGAGCACATCGGCTCCCATTCTTTTTGCCACCTAATATGTAAGCTAAAAAAAAATATTCTCGTCCTAATCTGGTCTTCTTGGGAAACTTTTTGCTTCGCCAGGCAATTTTTTCTAAGGCCCGGCCAATGGCTCCTGTTCAAGTAGATGCTATGGCAATCTTTGTGAGATCTGATTTGTGCAAGTCATCCATGGACAAGAGATGGTAGCTTTGCTAGCTTATGGATTCATTTAAGTCTGTCTGTTCTCAGGTTTTTTTGCAGGAGCCTGCTCGGCTTAAAGTTGTTAAGGATGGTCTTTCCTACATTTATTTAAGTGAGCAGGAGGCTAAAAAAGCACTGGCCAGCTGCCACCCCCCTCCAATCCTTGATTAGCCCAGGGTTTTGGTTTAATATCTGTCTAAGGGGTTTTTTCTTTGGTTTCTTGGTTAGGGTCCTCCCCTTTTTTCTCTTGCTGATAAAGGCTGCAACTGTGCAGTTAGTCAAATGTTTTCTTAACCTACTCCCAGTAATAGCTGCCAGATGTTTTTCACGTTTTATCTGCTGGGGGGGGTGGTTGGAGGAGGGATGGTGTGTGGGCATGCTGGGGGGCTCTTGTGGAGGGGTGGTCATATTGCCCTTCACTTGCTGTCGTTCAAGACAGCATTAAGGGGGTGATTCCTTTTCTAAGAAATGGGGTGGGGGTCTGGGGGTGGTTTTGGGGGGGTTGGGTAGAAGGGAGGTTAAATAGTCACAAATCACTTAAAATAGCACAGGTAATTTATGGAAATAAAATCGAGCTTCTGTTGTGTGGGAAAATGCATATGTGGGTTTAGATAGAGCAGTCCTCGGCCAATCTGATCTTTTGTAATGTCTAGAGTTAATATTATGAGTTGAAATGTCTGTGGGCTCAATACAGCCAGTAAAAGGAGCTTGGTGGCAGAAGAGCTTAAAGGATTTAAGCCCCAAATAGTGGGATTGGCTGAAACTCATCTCGCCTATAAAGACGAAAGCGTCTTCAAACAATTAGGTTATGACCTGGTCATTTGCACTTCACAGATGGCATCTATAAGGGGTGTTGGGTTATTCAAAGATAACAACTCCAAAATAACCGTACTTAGAACTCTTGCTGATAGCAGGGGAAGTTGGGCAATTACGCAGCTTCTTATTTCGGGAAAAAAGATTACAGTCTGTATGGTCTATGGTCCTAATGTTGACTGTCCTGAGGTTGTCTCTTACTTGAATTCCGAACTCTTGGACTGGGATGGTGACCTTGTTGTAATGGGTGACTTTAAGTGTATTATGGATAAAAAAATGTATTCTACCAATACACGAGCAAAGGGCCAGAATGGTCTAGGTAAGGGCTGCTATACGTGATCTAATACGGAGAGATGGTGGGAAGGGTACTGGCTTACCAACTTGCAGATCAGCGGGCTAATACCCACATCAAGTCTATCAAGGGATTGCACTCTATTATCTTTACAAAACCAGAAGACATAGCCGAACTATTTAGGATGTTTTATTGTAGCTTATACAAGGAAACTAGAATATACAACCAACAAGCGGCTAGGCTCTATCTACAAGAAAGTGCTTTCCTGTGTTTGGATGTCACTCATTGGCTGGGCTCAGAGACCAATGCTGACCTTGAGGAACTGAACTTGGCTTTAGGGGCCCTCCCCAGTGGTAAGGCAGTTGGAGAGGACACCATACTGCTAGAGTTCTAAAACACATTTAAGGAAGTGTTGTTACCAGTTCTCCTCGAGTTGGTCAACGATATATTGCAGGGTGGGGATGCTCCCCCTTCCTGGAATAAAACTAATATTGTGGTCTTTCCCAAAAAGGGTAAACTGATGGATGATCTGGGGTCTTATCGACCAATTTCACTTATTAACGCAGATGCCAAAATCTTTTCGAAGTTGATGAAGGGGGCTTTAGGTCATTCTCTTCTTTAAAAAAAGAGTGTGGGATACCACAGAACTCATTTTTTAAGTATTTGCAAATTAGGAATTATTTCTTACAATACCTCTGATGCACTGCGGGCTATCTTCTATACCCCTGCTCAGGGTCAGGTTGATAAAGCTTATCAGAGCTTTATGCTTGCAACGGTGGATGATGGTCTGGTGATGGTAGCCAAGATTAATCATATGTTCGCAACTGGAATTAGTATGGAAGAATTTCTTGACTCCTTGGCTACAATCAATTCTGCTGTTTCTTCGGTTAATTTAAAGCTGCATCAACATCGTATTATGTTCATGCTGTATTACACCCCGCAGATAATTTCAAAATGGGAAACTTCCCAGAGTTCTTTTAAGTCACACTGCCCTAAGTGCAACCTGTATGCTGCTGTTCTTAGACATATGTTTGTTGTGTGTCCCCACCTAACTACATTCTGGGCTGAGGTACATTTGGTGCTGAGCAGGTTATCAGGTACAGTGATTCATTTAACGGAGAAAGAAATAGTTTTGGGCTTGGTCATCGAGTCAAGTTGTTTATATAAATCTCTAGCCTAAATTATTATTATTTCTGCACAGCTCTGCATTGCCAGGGCCTGGATAGAGGTAGCTAGTCCCAAGATTACTGATTTTTGGCTGTAACTTAGGGAAGTTTTTGAAATGGAACTGCCATTAGCAAAAGCTCAGGGTTTACGGTCAAGGGTGAAATTTGTGAAGGTATGGTCAAGTCTGCAATGGGATTAATTGCAGCTGTTTGCTCAAAGTCTCTAGTAATATTTTGGTTGTCTTACTATATTTTGGTATGATCTACATTTTTTTTGCATTTTTTTTCTCCATTTCACCTGGCCTGGACTAAGATTATTATCTATTTGACCGTCTTATTTGACTTATGTCGATATTCTAATGCTCGATGTCTGGGTCAATTTGTTGTTCCTATTGATTTCTGTGCTATATATGCTTTGTTGTTTTGCTTTTTGCTATGCTTGTGACTTACAAATAAAAATATATATAAAAAAAACAATATTTACAAATACGCTGATCAGAACCCAAATCAAAACAATTCTCTACCAACAAATAAGTTGCAAAATCCTTCCACTCATTATTATTTTCCTTTTCACTTTTTAAATACAAATCAACAGTCCTGGTCTGATTTTTATAATGAGTTCGTCAACAACAAATACAAGAATAATTTGGCCTTTCTCCTGAAATCAACTTAACTTAATAATTTCTTGCTCAAAATATTTGGCACTACAATGTTGTACATTCTCTTCCACATTTCCTTCTATTAATGTATCAGCTTCTGCACTGTCTTCCTCAGGACCAAAGTGACTAACCTCAATTTCATCACAAACGTTCATTACATCTGATACAGATCCACGCAAAAGAGCATGGTTCAACTTTTTTAACATAAGTGCTGGACTTTTTGCATAATACACTGTTCTGACTAATTTCCTCATTTGAGTATGATGTACTGCTAACATCCTGAAATGATGAAAAACACTTCAACATACTTTTTAGAAAGTCAAGCAAGAGAATGATCTTGCAAGCCAGGATTTTCTTTCACTCTGCAAGGGTTTAGTCGTTGCAATATCTTAATCTTTTGTTTAACACTTTTATTAGTATACTCACGTAAGAAATTGTGTAAAAAATCAACAGATTCCTGCCGTACACTACAAATACTACTGCAATTCCAAGTGTACACTGGAGCTTTAGGACGTCTCCCTAAAACTTCATCAGCTAACACCTCTTCTGCATTTCTAGGAACAATTTTCTCTTTCTCAATAGGACAACAATTTCTACCCTCATAAGCATGACCAGTAGTGTCAGCTGCATGCAACAAATCATTACTCTGAAAATAACTCTCTCCATTAAAAAAAGGCTCAGAACTTGAACTATGTTTCAATTCACCCAAATAAAACATCAGAAAAATTTACTTCTGTTAATACTCTTTTCCACTTACTTTTGGTCTTCATTAAATGGATTGGCTTATCCCGTGATCGAATTCTACTGATTACTAAAATAAACAACTTGTTTTTCAATTCGAAAGCCTTCTCAACTATATTTTCTATACCTTTCTTCTTCTTATAAAATGCTGTTTTTCTTTTAAATTTCTTCCATTTCCTTCATCAAATTCGACACAACTCTATTATAAAACATTCTTTTTCTAATTTCCGGAAATTGATTCCTCCTTTTACTATACAGTGTTTGTTTACAAGATGATTTTCCATCGTTCATCTCCTTTCTCTAGTTTTACTTTTTAGTTGCAGATACACTGTTTGTATTTTTGACATTGTCCACACTACTCCTAGTGTTTGATAAGTTCTACAAAAAAATCTTCGTTGTGTTACCAGGAGTTTTTTTCTTTTTCTTTACACATTGTTGTTCAGGTAAATCTTGTGGATGACTTCTCTTTAAATAATAAGCTTTATTATTTTGTTTCCTCTTTTCACTTTTTGAAGGCAAGATGAATTTCTTTTAGTGTTAATAAATAGAATCTGTTACAAAAATATATATAACATTATAAAAATAAATACATGAAATATAATATTCTATTACTAAATAAATACAATGTAAAATGACTAAGTATAAAAAACAACTGTGTAACTGATAATGCATTCGTACATGCTACTAAATGCATCACTAAAATAGTACAATGGGAAAGAGAGGAAGGAGTATGAGAAGAGAGCTGGCAGTATGAGGAGATAAGGAGGACTATGTGGAGAGAGGGGCAAATATGAGGAGAGAGGGAGCATAAGGAGAGAAGGGGTGTATGAGGAGAGAGGGGATAGTATGAGGAGAGAGGAAGGAGTATGAGGAAAGAGACATGACTATGAGGAGATGGGGAGAGTATGAGGAGAGATGAGGGTATGAGGAGACAGGGAGGAAATGAGGAGAGGGCAGAGTGTGAGGATAGGGGGACATATGAGGAGAAAGGAGTGAGTATCAGAAGAGAGAGAGAGTGTGAGGAGAGAGGAGAGAAGTATGAGAAGAAAGAGGATGAGTATAAAGAGAGAGGGAGAAGTATGTGGAAGGAAGGGGGAGTATGAAGACAAAAGAGTGGTATAAAGAAAGAAAGGTGTCTATAAAAAGAGAAGGGAGAGTATGAGAAGAGAAGGGGGAGAATGTGGAGAAAAGGGAAGTATAAGGAGAGAGGCGGTATATGAGGTGAAAGGGTAGAGTATGAGGACAGAGGGAGGAGTATGAGCAGATGGGGGAGTATGAGGAGTGAAGGGGGTATGAGGAGAGACAGGGGAGTATGATGAGAGGAGAATATATAAGGAGAGGGGGAGTATGACGAGACAGAATTATGAAGGGAGAAGATGGGGATAGTATAAGGAGAGAGGGAAAAGTATGAAGAGAGAGGAGAGATGGGAGAATAAGGAGAGAAGGGAGAGTATGAGCAGAGAGACAGGGAGTGTGAGGAGAGAGGGGGAGTATAAGGAGAGAGGGGTGTGTATGAGGAGAGAGGACGGAATGTGAAGAGAGAGAGAGAAGAATGTGGAGAAAAGAGGAATATAAGGAGACAGGGTGTGTTTAAGGAGAGAGGCAGTAGTATAAGAAGACAGTCGGAAGTATTAGGAGAGGGGTAATATGAGGACACGGGGTAATATGAGGAGAAGGAGGAGTAAGAGTAGAGAGTGAGGAGTAAGAGGAGAGAGGGGGAAGTATGAGGGGGGAGTATGAGGACAGGGGGGAGTATAAGGACAGGGAGGAGTATGAAGAGAGAGAGGTGACAATGAGGAAAGAGGGGGAATATCAGGAGAGAGGGAGGAGTATAAGGAGAGAGAGGGAGATTATGAGGAAAGAGGGGGGTATAAGGAGAGAGAGAGGAGTATGAGGAAAGAAGGGGGAGTATGTGGAAAGAGGGGCAAGTATGAGGAGAAAGGGGGGTATAAGGAGAGAAGAGTGTGTGAGAGAGGACGGAATATGAACAGAGAGGGTGAAGAATGTGGAGAAAAGAGGAATATAAGGAGACAGGGGGTGTATAAGGAGAGAGGTGGTACTATAAGAAGACAATAGGAAGTATGAGGAGAGGGGGGATATGAGGACGGGGAATATTAGGAGAAGGGGGAGTATGAGGAGAGAGGGAGGAGCGGAAGAGAGAGGGGGAAGTATGAGGACAGAGGGGAGTATGGGGACAGGGGGAAGTATGAGGAGAGAGAGGTGAAAATGAGGAAAGAGGGGAACATCAGGAGAGAGGGGGTAGTATGAGGAGAGAGAGGGGGAGTGTAAGGAGAGAGGGGAGTATGAGGAGAGAGAGAGGAATATGAGGAGAAGGGGGAGTTTGTGGAAAAGATGAAGAGAGGGAGGAGTATGAAAGGTTGGGGGAAATATGAGGAATAATGTAGGTATGAGGAGAGAGGGCGGAGTAAGACGATAGAGGGGGAGTAAGAGCACAGAGAGGTAGTGTATAAGGAAAGGGGGGTATGTGAAAAGAGGGTCAAGTATGACAAAAAAAGAGGAGTAAAAGGAGAGAGGACTGTGCATTAGAAGAGAAGGGAGAGTATGAGAAGAGAATGGGGAGAATGTGGACAAAAGAAGAGTATAACAAGAGAGAGGGTGTATGAGGAGGTCGGAGATACTATGAGGAGAGAGGGAGGATTATGAGGAGATGGGAGAGTATGAGGAGTGAAGGGGGTATGAAGAGAGAGGGAGGAGTATAAGGAAAGGAGAAATATGAGTAGAGAGGGAAGAATGAGGAGATGGGGGACTATGAGGGGAGAGGGGGAGTATGAGGAGAGTGGAGAGTATAAGGAAAGAGGAGGGAGTTCAAGGAGAGAGGTAGGAGTATGAGGAGAGAAGGGAGACTATAACAAGAGAGAGGGGGAGTAAGAGGAGAGAGAGGGAGTATAAGGAGAGAGGGGTGTGTATGAGGAAAGAGGAGGGAGTATAAGGAGAAAGAGGGGAGAATGTGGAAAAAGGGGTGACTATAATTGCTAAAAGCACACAAGCGCACAGTGTGATTCTAGACAAAAAATATAAGAAATTGCATTTTACCAAAACACATTTACTAGTCTAGAAACAGTTAAGTGACTGCACACATTCCATAAATATAACTACTAAATTTCAGTGGACAACCCTGACTCATTTTGCAAATACATGCTGCATTTTTTTTGCCAATATTACATCAAAAAACTGACAAAATAGAACAACAAAAACGCACAAGGGGCTTGTAAAAATGCTCCAGATTGTATGCAGCAGTGTATGTAGACCTACTGGGAAATTGTACATTTAGAACACAAGTCTGATTCCAGACAAACATCACTACTAATTACTCTTAAAGGGTTAATATCACTGCACACATTACAGAAATATAATTATTGCATTTTACTGTACAACCATTAGTCATTTTGCAAATACAAACCAATAACCGGTTTTTAATTCGAACAAAACTAGAAAAAAGGATAGCTTCATAAGCACTTATGTATCTGAAAACACAAAACATGTAAAAATGCTTCTCTTAGAACAGTTCCTAAATGCACAAAGACACACAGTGTGATTCTAGACAAAAAATATAAGACCTTGCATTTTACCAAAACACATTTACTAGTCTAGAAACAGTTAAGTGACTGCACACATTCAATTTATATGACCCCAGGGCTGAGGGGGCCTCAGATCCCCCCACACGATTAAAATAAGCCATGGGGTGGCGGTTCCCGGAGTTGGAGGGCCCCTTGGGCCCCCCCTGAAGAAAGAGTAAATTGCCCCCGGGATGTGGCTCCCCCGGGGGCTAAAAAAAAATATATATATGCAATTTATTTTTTATCAGCATGGTATGCGTACCTACGGGATCACTGACATAATATAGAATGACAAAATATAGACTTACCAAAATATAGTCACCAAAATATAGAATGCCAAAATATCGAATTCCTATCTACAAACAGGTAAGTACAAAAATATTGAATCCAAAATATAGTCTGTAAAAAATATAGTCAGTCAAAATATTGAATTTTTTTAAATGTCTTAAAAGTAATTTAAAATTAATGAAATAATAAATATAATTAACTAAAACATACTTAAAAATACTCAAATAACCTTAAAATTAAGATATAATTAATTTAAGTTATTAATAAAAAATGTACAATATTTTCCTTTTGGATAGCAGGAGGGTAACATTTAATATTACCACTCCAGTGAGTGCAACAGTAGGGAAAGCGTTGGATAGCGTAGGGGTAAAAAATACTATTCCCACTCCAGTGAGTGCAACAGTAGGAAAACGTTGGATAGTGTAATTGTAAAAATTACTATTCCCACTCCAGAGAGTGCAACAGTAGGGAAAGCGTTGGATAGCGGGAGGGTAAAAAATACTATTCCCACTCCAGTGAGTGCAACAGTAGGGAAAGCGTTCGATAGCACAGGGGTAAAAAATACTATTCCCACTCCAGAGAGTGCAACAGTAGGGAAGGCGTTGGATAGCATAGGGGTAAAAATTACTATTCCCACTCCAGAGAGTGCAATAGTAGGGAAAGCGTTGGCTAGCATAAGGGTTAAAATTACTATTCCCACTCCAGAGAGTGCAACAGTAGGGAAAGCGTTGGATAGCGGGAGGGTAAAAATTACTATTCCAAATCCAGAGCGTGCAACAGTAGGGAAAGCGTTGGATAGCGTAGGAGTAAGAATTACTATTCCCACTCCAGAGAGTGCAACAGTAATCAATCAATCAATCAATGACACTTATTAAGCGCGCTACATACCCGTAGGGTCTCAAGGCGCTGGGGGGAGGGGGGGGTGCCGCTACTGCTCGAACAGCCAGGTCTTCAGCTTCTTCCTGAAGGAGAGGTGGTCTTGGGTCAGGCGCAGGTCGGACGGGAGGGAGTTCCAGGTCTTGGCGGCTAGGTAGGAGAAGGACCTTCCTCCTGTGGTCGCTCTTCGGATGCGGGGGACGGCGGCGAGGGCGTGGTTGGCTGATTGGAGGTGGCGTTTGGGAGCGTAGAAGTTGACTCGGCTGTTGAGGTAGCTCGGGCCTTGGTCGTGTAGGGCTTTGTGTGCGTGGGTGAGGAGGCGGAAGGTGATTCTCTTGTTGACGGGGAGCCAGTGAAGGTCTCTCAGGTGTCCGGAGATGTGGCTGGATCGTGGGATGTCGAGGATAAGTCTGGCTGAGGCGTTTTGGATCCGCTGGAGTCTCTTCTGGAGCTTGACGGTGGTCCCGGCGTAGAGGGCGTTGCCGTAGTCCAGTCGGCTGGTGACGAGGGCCTGGGTGACGGTCTTCCTGGTCTCTGTGGGGATCCACCAGAAGATCTTCCGTAGCATGCGTAGGATGTTGAAGCACGCCGAGGAGACGCTGTTGACTTGCCTGGTCATGGCGAGGGAGGAGTCCAGGATGAAGCCCAGGTTTCGTGCATGGTCTGTCGGTTTGGGTGCGGTGCCCAGGGCGGGAGGCCACCAGGAGTCGTCCCAGGCGGAGGGTGAGGAGCCCAGGATGAGGACCTCCGTCTTGTCCGAGTTCAGTTTCAGGCGGCTGGTCGTCATCCACTCGGCTACCTCTCTCATCCCTTCGTGCAGGTTGGCTCTGGCGGCGGCGGGGTCGTTGGTCAGGGAGAGGATCAGCTGGGTGTCGTCGGCGTAGGAGATTATGCTGAGGTGGTGTTTGCGTACGATGGCCGCGAGGGGGCTCATGTAGACGTTGAAGAGGGTGGGGCTCAGTGATGATCCTTGGGGGACGCCGCAGATGACTTCGGAGGCCTCTGACTTGTACGGTGGTAGGCGGACTCTCTGTGTTCTTCCGTCGAGGAAGGAGATGATCCATTCCAGCGCCTTGTCCTGGATTCCGATGTTGCTGAGGCGCCGTACTAGAGTGCGGTGGCAGACCGTGTCGAATGCCGCGGAGAGGTCTAGGAGGATGAGGGCCGCTGTTTCTCCATTGTCCATCAGGGCTCGGATGTCATCGGTGGCGGCGATGAGGGCGGTCTCGGTGCTGTGTTTGGCTCGGAATCCGGACTGTGAAGGGTCGAGGGATCCGTTCGTCTCGAGGAAGGCGGCCATCTGCTTGTTGACGGTCTTCTCGATGACTTTGGCTGGAAACGGGAGAAGCGAGATGGGGCGGTAGTTCTTGAGGTCGGTGGGGTCCGCTGTTGGTTTCTTGAGGAGAGCGCTGAGCTCGGCGTGTTTCCAGCCTTCAGGGAAGATGGCGGTGTCGAAGGAGGTGTTGATGATGTCTCGCAGGCGGGGTGCGATGACAGCGTCGGCTTTGTTGAAGACGTGGTGAGGGCAGGGGTCGGTCGGTGATCCGGAGTGGATGGAGTTCATCGTGCGGATGGTGTCTTCGGTGCTGATCGGGGTCCAGGCGTGGAGGGTGGTGTTGGGGGGGGGTGGCTGGTCGGTCGTGGTGTGCGTTGGTTGGTTGTTGAAGCTGCTGTGTATGTCCGCGATCTTGTTGTGGAAGTAAGAGGCGAGGGAGTTGCAGAGGTCTTGCGATGGGGTGATGTCGTTGTTTCCTGCGCTGGGGTTGGAAAGCTCTTTCACGATGTTGAAGAGTTCCTTGCAGTTGTGTGCGTTGTTGTCCAGCCGGTCCTTGAATGCTGTTTTCTTGGCGGCGCGGATCAGCTGGTGGTGTTTCCGGGTGGCAAGTTTGTAGGAGGTCCTGTTGTTCGTTGTCGGTTCCCTTTTCCAGACTTTCTCTAGGGCTCGGCAGTTCTTCTTGGAGCTCTTGAGTTCGTCGGTGAACCAAGGGGCCTTCTTGCTGCTGGGTCTGCTAGGCGGGGTCCTCAGTGGGGCGAGTTCGTCCGCGCAGTTGCTGATCCACTTCGTGAGGTAGTCGGCGGCCTGGCTGGGGTTCGCTGAGCTGGCAGGAGGGTGTTGGCTCAGGGAGGTGGCGAGTTGGTCTGCTGTGATCTTGTTCCAGCTTCTGCGAGCGGCCTGTTGCTGGTGTTGGTGGGTCGTCGTTCTCTTGAAGGTGAAGTGGATGCAGCTGTGGTCCGTCCATTGAAGCTCTGTGGCGTGGCTGAAGTCGATGTCTGTGCTGGATGAGAAGACGGCGTCGAGTGTGTGTCCGGCGAGGTGGGTGGGGGTGGACACCAGTTGCTTGAGTCCCAGGTTGGCGAGGTTGTCGAGCAGGGTGCTGGTGTGGTGGTCGTTGTTGTTCTCCAGATGGAAATTGAGGTCTCCCAGGAGGATGTAGTCAGCGGAGGGGAGGGCATGCGGGCTGACGAAGTCGGCGATGTCCTCGCTGAATTGCGTGCGTGGTCCAGGGGGTCGGTAGATCAGGGTGCCTCTGAGGGTGGTGTTCGGGTTGGTGTGGATCTGGAAATGCAGGTGTTCGGCGCTGGTCAGGGTGTTGTCGATGCTGGTCGTGAGACGGATGGTGTTCCTGTGGATGATGGCGATGCCTCCTCCCATCTGGTTGGCGTTTCGGTCCCTCCGGACGATCTTGTAGCCCTCTGGGATAGCGATGGCGATGTCGGGAGCTGATGAGGCGTTCATCCAGGTCTCCGTGAGGAAGGCAACGTCAGGGGCTGTGGCGTCTAGGAGGTTCCAGAGTTCGATGGCGTGTCTGTGGACGGAGCGGGTGTTGAGCAGGATGCACTTGAGGTGGGTGCTGGTGGTGTTCGACTTGGCGGGTGCTGGTGCGGGGCTGGTCCGGTTGCAGGAGAACCTGCAGGCGTGGCAGCTGAAAGGTCCGTGGGTGCGTCTTGGAGTGGCTTGATGGAATTCTGGGAGTCGGCCGGTGTTGAGAGCGGTGAGGGCGGCGGCGGAGTACGTCAGGCGGGTCGGTCGGGGTCTTCGTGGGCCAGGGGTCCTGGCACTGGGCGCGGTCCAGGCGCGGACGGGCGTAGACGGGCTTACCTTTGGCGCGCCTTCGGCGCACAATCGGCGCGCCCGCTGCGCGTGACCGCTGCGCGTTCGCACGGTCGCCATTTAAGGCGAAGTGCGCGGGTGGGCGGAGCAGCTGGGAGGCGGGAGCGGGGAGGGTTACAGAAGGCAAAAAGGGGCGGGGACAAGCGGCGGTGGCGGGAAGGGAGGGCGGGGGGCGTCGAGGTAGGCGGACAACAAGGAAGGAGGGCAACACGGAAGAAAAATACAATAAATTACAAACAGGTATGAAAGAACGCTAACAACAGGGAAAAAGGCAAGTTAATCCCAGACAAGCACAATTACTCGACAAAACAAGGAAAAAAAACAAGAAAAACCACTCGCAGCGGCGGGAGCCGGCAGAACGAGGCGGCAGCGAGGCAGAGGGCGGCAGGGGGCACACGCAGCAGCTGGTGGCCGTGCGGCGCGGGGGTGTCCCACAAGTAGGGAAAGCGTTGGATATTGGAAGGGTATAAATTACTATTTCCACTCCAGAGAGTACAACAGTAGGGAAAGCATTGGATAGCGTAGGGGTAAAAATTACTATTCCCACTCCAGAGAGTGCAACAGTAGGGAAAGCGTTGGATAGCGGGAGTGTGAAACATACTATTCCCACTCCAGATAGTGCAACAGTAGGGAAAGCTTTGGATAGCGTAGGGGTAAAAATTACTATTCCCACTCCAGAGAGTGCAAAAGTAGGGAAAGCGTTGGATAGCGTAGGGGTAAAAAATACTATTCCCACTCCAGAGAGTGCAACAGTAGGGAAAGCGTTGGATAGCGGGAGGGTGAAAATTACTTTTCCCACTCCAGTGAGTTTAACAGTAGGAAAAGTAATGATTTAATATATTATTAAAAATAAATTAAATATCAATACCAATAAAACATTAATTGAAAATGATAACCAATTTAATATTATGTAATAATTAATTAGAAATACAACTACATATTAGTTATTAAAAATTAATAACCTATTCATAAATATTCAACAATGAATTAATTTTAAATAACAAAAACTAATTAATAATAAAAATTAATACCAATTAAAAATTCACAGTAAATTAATTATCAATACACAAAAAGTATTTTTAATATGTAATTAATTACAATTACATTACTTCCCACCCTATTCCCCTATAAACCCACATCCCACTACAGAAAATACATTAATACAATTATCATAATTATCAAATATTTAATTAATACAAAATAATTACCAATTAATAAAAATGAATTGCCAATTAATAGAAATTAATTACCAATTAAAAATTAATTAACAATACATTTAAAATCAATACGAATAAATGAAAAAAAATTTTACTTTATTACAATTAAATTACTTCCCACCCTATTCCCCTATAAACCCACAACCCGCTACAGAAAATAAATTTAGAAAATTAACATAATTAACAATTAATCAATTAATACAAATTAATTGGCAATTAATAAAAAATAATTACCAATTACAAAATAATAATTAATTCAAAATGAATACCAATAAATAAATAAAAATATTTATTTAATTACAATTAAATTACTTCCCACCCTATTCACCTATAAACCCACAACCCGCTACAGAATTAAATTACGCAAAAATTAAATAACATAAAATTCATTACTTAAAATACATTAAACATACATTACAAAAATTAATATACACTTTTCACACATATACTAACATACAAAACACTTTAAAAAATTGATATTATTAAAAAATCTATATATTTAATGCCTATATTGTATATTTCGATATTTTGACTTCTATATTTTGAAAATCGATATTACTTACCTTAAATTCGATATTTTTAACCACTATATTGTGTCCATTCGATATTTTGTCCATTCTATATTTTTACTTTGATATTATGTCCATTCTATATTTTGGAATAGATATTATTACTGTTTACCGTACCTACGCATACCCCGTGATTATTTTAGCCTACGTGGCCCTTGTGGGACCCCCTAAGCAGGCCCAGGGGGTCATGGTGTTTCTATCCTGCCCCCTTTTGGACATTTTCGCGTTTCCTTCTCTGTTTTCTTTTGCCTCAGTTCTACCGAGGCACAAGATGACTGCCCACACTTCCTGGTTTGGAGAGTTGACAGACAGTTTTTAGCCAATTAGCATGCCGTTCAAGCTCGTAATGGTACATGTACTGTCCTCTGACGGTTTGCGTACAGTACAACTTCGAATATATATCTATAATTTTACTTTTGATTTTCTAAGGAACTACTGAACGGATTTACACCATTTAACAAAAAGCGTAATCTGCAAACCAAACTCTACCTTTTTGCCAAATTTGGTGTAATTCCGTTTAGCAGTTCGGGCTGTAGCCTCACTTAAAGGACCCTATGGAAAATTGCATGGGAAAAACATGTTTAGGGACCCCCATTTTTTCTCTGCCCTCTCTTCACGAATCACCCCAAAACTTTCAGGCAAGGAGCGGAGCGAAGCACTCCATCTTCTTTGAGAATTTTGGGAAGATTCCTCAACCGGCTCCAAAATTATTCCAAATAGAATGTTGCGGTTTTCCTATGGAAACTAGGTCCTAACTATAACTACCTACTGGCGACCGCCAGTAGGTAATATATATATAACGAAGAGGATCTGCATGTTCATCTCTAATACCCTATAATAAATGGTATGAGGACATTTCTTCCGTTTATTCTAAATGTCTCTTATTCAATTTTCCGTCTTAATCTAGAGTTACTAGATGTGATTTACTCTTTATATTAATCCAGTTCACGAATGCTGATTTGTATATGTTTATGTGTTTTAACACCTGGAACATGTGTGTTTCACATTTTTTTTATTTTGATATTAGTGCATTAAGGCATTATAGGATTTTATTCTCGGTGCATCTGAATTTCTAAAACAACTGTGTACATTGGGCACTTGCCCTCTACTCATCCTTGGTTTACATTTAAGTAAAGGAGGAATGCAACATTAATTTGCTTAAATGACCCCTTTAAGAGAGCTCTAGGCTATTTGTCAGGTTACCAACATGTGCTGAAGGGTATTAGTAATTTAAAAATATGTTTGCGCCTTTTAGCCAACTATCAAAAAGGAAATAAATGCACTTGTCACTGTAATGTAAATGTTGTACTGTCACTTTAAGTTTGTAAGGCTCCAGGGACATGTATGAAGGTAAATCAAAATGGCAACCACAGAAGGTTTGACAAAGGCAACTATGGCTGTTAAAATGTGTTACCTGTTTGGTGTGTACCAATAAACCTATTTCTGCATGCTGGAGTCTACCTGGATTGCAAGGTAGATGAGTGAAGCTATATATTTAACCCCCCTCGCAGATAATATAAGAGCCTATGGGTTCATACCTCTCTCATAAATGGACGACGCTCAACTTTTGTTGTCTTTCAAGAAAGATCTGTCCGCAATGAGATACCACTTTATGAACAGAATGAAAGCTATCACAACCTGGATGGCTACGAACTTTCTCCAGTTAAACAGTCGTAAAATGGAAATCATGCTCTTTGGTGCTCTACAGCAGGTATTGTCCCCCGAATGGTGGCCATTCGAATTGGGAGTGCCACCTGGTCCTAATTTCTTAGTGAAAAACCTGGGCATACACTAAGACCAGAATCTAACTATGAAAGATCAGGTTATGGCGACCACTGGCACCTACTTTCATGTTATTGGACTATTGTACAGAGCTTTTCCTATGCTCCCATTTGCGGTGTGCAAGACCCTTGTCCAAGCACTGGTGATTAGTCGACTGGACTATGGCAATGATCTTCTGGCTGCGGCCAAAAAATCCCTCTTGGATAAACTCCAAAAGGTTCAGAATACAGCAGCTCACCTAATTCATAATCTGCGGGCAAGATCTGTCTCAGTTCCTTTATTGCACTCACTTCATTGGCTGCCGGTGAGAAACAGAATTATCTTCAAAATCTGCGGCCTAGTGCACAATGCGCTTAATGGCAAGGAACCTAGCTATCTGATGGAGAAACTCATTCACTATCGACCAGTAATGTTTTCAAGATCTATGAACAAGTCTCTACTCACTGATCCACAAATCAAGAAAACTCGTTCCATAGGCTGAGCATTCTCATTTCTCACCCCCTATCATTGGAACAAACTTCCCATTCACATATGAGAATGCACTGTTCATCATAACTTTGAAAACCAAACTGTTTTAGTATCTAACTCTTCTGCCGATGTTTCTCTCTGCTGCGCCGAGATATTCCCTCTGAGACCTCTGCTGGCCTCTGCCTTCCCTCACTGCTAGACAGGGGCAGACATGGTGGCCTCATATTCCCTACTTGCGCCTGCTGTACAACTGGGGCTCATAAGAGGGCCATTTTCACTTTTCTATCAGCCCTTTTTGAAGCCAACACTGACCACATGAAGGCCGCTAAGAGGATGAATCAGACCTGCCACAATCCTCCTGAAACCTTTTTACTTGTCATGGCACTCACCCTTTGGCCTACCCACCTACCCCACTGATAGATGTGAGAGGGGCTACTCCAGTGGCGTTTTGCTAAACGTGAATGTTGGCAATCCCCAGGTCCCAAAGAATGGAGGTTGACTGCACCCTACAGCTGATCTGGTGTTACCTGATCCCTACTACTTCATATAAGCTGCTGGAGAAGGGAGGGTGGGACATTAGGGTCCTGTGTGGTACCTGCCATTCACTGTGCTGCCCAACTCACTTACTCATTGACACCACCTGGCCCTGCCAACCTTGAACACCTGGAGACAGGTCCTCATCTGATGCCAGTTTTTGCACCTGCGGACTCTGGTTACTGGCTTCTGGAAATGCAACAACACAACTGCTCTTCACAGAGGTGATCGGAGGAAGCAAATCAATGACGGTGGCTCCTGATGCTACCATGGAGACCAGCCTCTGAAAATTCACGATATTGGAAGCCACACTGACTACAATGGCCTCCAAAACCTCTAATCTCTCCTGTGAGTTTCAATCCATTCGTTCAGAAATTGGAATTTTATCAAGATTTTCCACTTGTCTTTGAAAAAGTGTGGCAGTGCTCTAAACTAAATCAGACAACTCAGAATCATGGGATGCTAACATATGGCATCTCTGCAAGAAATTAGAGGACTTGGAAGAAAGGGCCTGGCGGAAACAACTTTCGATTCTATAGTGTCCCCAAGAACTTGAAGGAGGACAACATTAAAAAATTGCTCTCAGATCTGCCCTTGCAAGTCCAGCAGGAACACTGGCACCAAACTCACTTATCCAGCGCAAGGGACAGAAACGTGTTGATGATAGGCTGCCTACCACAACACAAACCAATTAGACAGATGATGCTGGCAGCACTCTGACATGGTCTTTATTACCTGGATACCCACAAAATTCAAAGCAATGCAGACATTATCAAGGGAACTAACATGAAATGAACAGCCTTCTTGTTGTAGGCTAATTGCAGTAGTGGGTAATTAAATATGGCTTGTCAGAAACCGCAAGAATGTGGCTCACCAAAGACGGATACTCGAAAACCTTCCATGAACCATTAGACCTAAAATACTTTCTTTGGGCTTGTATGCAGCTGGTATGGGCATTGATCTACCCCTCAATAGGTTCCTTCTTTTACCCATTTTGGACCACAACACCTACCTCGACAAGGCATAATTCACTATTGAAAACAGTTTCAATGAGTGAAAATGCTCCAAAAGGTCATTGAAATCACCCAAAACTCAAATAGGGGTTTGAGCGGGGATCTGGATTTATCTCTCTCATTTAGTGGGGAACCCATGCCTGGCTGATGCTGAGCTTACAGAAATTGCCTGAGAACCTGAATCCAGATGAGTATAAATCCCACTTTGCACACCAGGGACTCCTCTAAAGCCTGTTGCATTCTTGTCACTGAGTGTCTGGCCAACCACCTGCCCTTGTCTAGCTTACCCCCTATCCCCTCTCCCCCAGGCCCACTGTCCCCTCCCTACATCCCCATTACTGCCGACAATGCTGTCAATGACTTATTTGTACTTGGATTGTCATGGCCCTCTTTGTTACCCCCAGTCTCTCCTCATGACGGTGCTTATGTCCTCAATTGCCAATGTCCCCCTGCACCCCATCTTTCTTACACCTGATACTCTAGGATTCCACCTCCTCAACTGGCCCTACTTGTCCTATGCGCATGACAGCACAGCATTAAAGCCTTCCATATTTCCCACAGTTATGAGGAAGCCATACTCTTGCTGGATTATTCTGTGCATCCGACGAACCCTCCTCCTATTTCCTGGCCTTGTTGTTGACATTTTTTGGAACCTGGGGATCCACTGATGTTCTGTATGTTCATGCTATTTTTTGCCGAATAATGTCCTGCTATCCTCAGGAGGTATTGATTACCAGCATTTATATCAGGCTGTATATGCTGATTTTTGTATGCCAGAATACATTTCAAGTTCCCTATCAACCTATATTCCCTTTTGCTCTTTTGTTGCTTTGTTGAATTTTGACTTTGTTATTTGCCTTCAGGTTACATGATAACAAATGTTATTAGTTCCTCTCCTTTCAACTCAATGGACATATTTCATGGGTATAGGTTAGCTGCCCAAGCAGTTCTCCCCTCATTGACTTACATAAGCTTCATAATTTACATTCCAGGATTATGGTTTATAGTACAGGCAAAAACTAGAGCTGGCCCCCCTCCATCAAACAAATACTGAAATCACTCAACAACACCTTTCTTTTGCCTCGCTGAGTCCTGTCCGTCATTTATTCATCCCACTTTCTGTCAAGGTCAAATTTGGCGAATCGCATAGCTTGGGTCACTGACTTTTAGAGACGGAACTCTATATTTTAGTATTTTGAAGGTTTGCTGACCAGTTTGGATTGATATACCTGAAAGTAGGATTTTGGTTTGTGAAAAGGAAAAAGATGCTTTCCTGCTTGGCCTTTAAATAGACTGATATGTCACTTTTGAAATGAGATGAACAATTTCGCTCTTGAGGCCCAAAACCCAGACCCCATCGGACCCCCGAACACCAATAGCTACAGGAAATGTGGGATAGCACTCCTCCTCCGAAAGATACTCACCTGTATGGTGGTGCAGACTTGGACCGCTGATGATGCCAGATCTGCAATTGCCAAACTACGTATAGGGGACTGGGTATTGAGTATTGGCTCTCTCTATACCCCCGCTGGTTCAAAATGACACCTTTTCCTTAAACAGATTTATAACTGAATTACGTCCGGCATGGGTTATTCTGGGAAGTGGCTGGAGCCTGATCCCAGACACCATACTGGATTGAACAGGCCTAGTTGACATTCCAAACAATGAGGACAGATTAATCCTGCAAGATGTTATGGATGACTAGGGCCTCCTTGATATATAGCGCCTGCTTCACCCGTCCAATAAGTAATTCTCATATATAGCACTGGTTCATGGGACGCAATCAAGGTTGGACTGTTTACTATACTTCCATCATTTAACGCATATGGTGTTGTGAGCTCTTGGAGGCATCCCTTTTCTACCATGTGCCAGTAAGTTTGAACATTGAGTGTTTTTAAATTAACTGATTCACAAACCCTGGTGGCATAACACCTCATTTTACATAATGCCCAATGATAAACGTCTCTTCAAATCCAAGAAGGAAGGGACAATTTCAAAAGAAGATATCATCCAACCCATCTCTAACCTTCCCTATGACAATGTTCAAGGAGAAGACAGTTTCCTTGAGAAATGTTACACATGGATGAAGAAGGAAACATTGGACTCCCTGGATGACTTATGCAAGGAAGTGAAACAGACAAGCGATCTTTCAGCCTTATCCGACCGAGTACAAATGGCTGTTTCAAACCAGGGAAGGACCTCCAACGCTGCATCAGCTATTGCCCGTTATCCATTAAAAATGTGGATGTCAAGATCTTGACTAGCATACTGCCCTCCTGTCTCAAATATGTTGTCCTAATTCTTGTACTTTGAGACCAAGTAGGTTTTGTACTGGGAAGCACATCCTGTAATGAACTAAGTACCTTAGGACACATTCTCTGATATGCCAAGGACCTACTGGAAGAACCACTTGCCCTCTCACTTTACGCCTAGAAGGTGTTTGACTAGATTGAGTAAGTATCCCCATCTATACTGTAAAAGAGAGTTAGACTAGGTGAGGATTTTATTGCCAAAATGGCTTTACTGAAATCCTACGGCCCATGTCAGCTGTGGAGGCTTTTTATCCAAAGCCTTTTCCATAAGTTAGGAAATACTCCAGTAATGCCCCATCACCTCTCTTGTTCCTGGTCTCAATGAAGCCTCTAGCAGCGGTCATACGTCAAAACACCTCTATAACCAGTGAGCCTACATCTGCTAGTCATTCTGAGATTTTATTGTATGTGAATGCTATATTATTAACCATCACAAACTTAAGTCTCTCTCTTCACACCCTCAAGTCCCAATTATCAGACTTTGAGCTACATGATCAACTGGATGAAAAGCGAGGAGTTACCTATTTCCTGTGTTACCACTGCAGGACCCATTAATGAATACCCTTTCTAATGGACTCTGATACCTTGGCTTAAACCTCAACAGAGAGTTGGAGAGAATGGTGTCCAATGCCATAGAACTGTTGGTAGACAGAGCTCAGTCGGAATATGTGAAATGGACGCATCTCCATATGTCATGTGGGGCGGGCTACAAACAGTGAAAATGGTTGTATTGCCCAGGTTAATGTACATATTGAGCATGATACCACTTCAGGTCAACTTGAACCTCCTTTAAACAAATGAGCATGCCATCAAGGTCTTTATTTGGGGTGACTCTAGGACCCGGCTGAAACGTCACAAGTTGACAGCCCATAGGTGGCAGGGTGGCCTTAGTCTTCCATGTGTGGAGAATTACTACACTACCCTGCAACTGTTGCAACTAGTTCTTTCGTTAACCATTCTGAAAGACACTCTCTTATAGGTCAATGTTGACTGTCACCTCACCTCTGCTGCCCTTGGGTTATGACAACGATATCAATCAATCAGTCAAAACATTTATAGAGCGCGGTACTCACCTGTGAGGGTCTCAAGGCGTTGAAGGGAGGGGGGGTGCTGCTACTGCTCCAATAGCCAGGTCTTGAGGTGCCTCCTGAAGGTGAGATGGTCCTGGATCAGTCGTAGGTGTGCAGGGAGGGAGTTCCATGTCTTGGCGGCCAGGTAGGAGAACAATCTTCCTCCGGTTGTGGTTCTGCGGATCCGTGGGACGATGGCGAGGGCGAGGCTGGCGAAGCGGAGCCGGCGGTGGGAGTGTAGAACGTGAGGCGGTGGCTGAGGTATTCGGGGCCCATGTCATGGAGAGCTTTGTGTGCGTGGGTGAGGAGCCTGAATGTGATCCTCTTGTTGACGGGGAGCCAGTGCAGGTCTCTCAGGTGGGCGGATATGTGGCTATGGCGAGGGATGTTGAGGATGAGTCGTGCGGAGGCGTTCTGTATGCGTTGTAGTCGTTTCTGGAGTTTGGCGGTCATTCCTGCGTATAGGGCGTTTACGTAGTCCAGTCGGCTAGTGACGAGGGCCTGGGTGACCGTCTTTCTGGTTTCGGTGGGGATCGGACTGGAATATCTTTCAGAGCATGTGCAGGGTGTTGATGATGAGACGGCAATGACTTGCTTGGTCATCGTGAGGGTGGAGTCCAGGATGAATCCCAGGTTGCGTGCGTGGTCCGAGGGTGTTGGTGCCGAGCCCAGTGCTGAGGGCCACCAGGAGTCATCCCAGGCGGAGGGGGATTGTCCGAGGATGAGGACCTCCGTCTTGTCTGAGTTATGTGTCAGGTGGCTGAGCTTCATCCATTCTGTGACGTCTTTCATTCCTTCCTATTGGTTGGTTTTGGCAGTGGCCGGGTCTTTGGTGAGTGAGAGTATCAGCTGGGTGTCTTCGGCATAGGAGATGATGTTGATATTGTGTTTGTGTGCGATGGCGGAGAGGGGGCTCATGTAGATATTGAAGAGAGTTGGACTGAGCAAGGATCCTTGGGGTACGCCGCAGATGATTTTGGTGGCTTCCGAGTGGAAGGGAGAGAGGCGGACTCTCTGAGTTCAGTCGGAGACGAACGAGGTGATCCAGTCTAGGGCTTTTCCTTGGATCCCAGTGTTGAAGAGGCGTGTTATTAGGGTGTGATGGCATACGGTGTCGAAGGCTGCCGAGAGGTCCAGGAGGATGAGGGCGGTTGTTTCTCCGTTGTCCATCAGGGTCCTGATGTCGTCGGTGGCTGCGATGAGGGCGGTCTCGGTGTTGTGGTTGGCTCAAAACCCGGACTGGGAAGGGTCGAGCGAGTTGTTTGTCTCGAGAAAAGCAGTCAGCTGTTTATTGACGGTCTTCTCGATGACTTTGGCCCGAAAGGGAAGAAGATAGATGAGGCGGAAGTTCTTGAGGTCTTTGGGGTCTGCTGTGGGTTTCTTCAGTAGGGCGTTGATTTCTGCGTGCTTCCAGCTCTCGGGTAAGGTGGCTGACGCGAACAAGATGTTTATGACGTTCCGGAGATGGGGTGCGATGATCGTGTCTGCTTTGTTGAAGATATGATGGGGGCATGGGTCCAAGGGGGAGCCAGAGTGGATGGAGTTCATGACATTGGTGGTTTCTTCAGTGCTGATAGGGGTCCAGGCGCTGAGGGTGGTGATGGGTGTAATTGGTTCGGTGACTGAAGGCGGAGTCTGGGGTCTGAAGCTGTCGTGTATATCTGCGATCTTTCAGTGGAGGAACGTGACGAGGGAGTTGCTGGGTTCTTGCGATGGTGTGATGTCGTTGTTGCTGGCGCTGGGGTTGGAGAGTTCTTTGACGATGTTGAAGAGTTCCTTGCTGTTGTGGGTGTTGTTGTCTAGTCGCTCTTTGAATGATGTCCTTTTGGTGGTGCGGATCAGCTGATGGTGTTTGCGGGTGGTGGTCTTGAGGGCTGTCATGTTTTCTGTAGTTTGTTCGTGACGCCAGGTTTTTTCGAGGGTTCGGCAGTACTTCTTTGATTCTTTGAGGGCGTATGTGAACCATGGAGTTTTCCTGTAGCCAGTCATGCCTGGAGGGTTCTTCAGAGGTGCGAGGTCATCGGCACAGTTGGTGATTCACTGTGCGAGCTTCTGGGCTGCCTCGTTGATTTCAGCTTAGTGTTTGTTGGTGGGTTCTGGTTCAGCGATGAGAGGAGCTGTTCTGTGGTGATTTTTCTCCAGTGTCTGCGGGGGATTTGTTGCTTGCGGTGGTGGGATGTATTCTTTTTGAAGGTGAAGTGGATGCATCTGTGGTCGGTCCAGTGTAGTCCGGAGGAGTGGCTGAAGGAGACATGGTTTCTGGCGGAGAAGATGGGGTCGAGCATGTGGCCAGCGATGTGGGGTGGGGTGTTCACCAGTTGTTTGAATCCGAGGTTGGCGATGTTGGCGAGTAGGGTGGTGGTGTTGTTGTCGCTGTTTTTCTCCAGGTGGAAGTTAAGGTCTCCTAGGAGTATGTATTCTGGTGAGGCTAGGGCGAGTGGGCTGATGAAGTCGGCGATGGTTTCACTGAATTGCGTGCGTGGGCCCGGGGATCTGTAGATGAGTGTTCCTCTAAGGGTGGTCTTGGGGTCGGTGTGAATCTGGAAGTGTAGGTGTTCGGCGACGGAGAGTGTGCCTTCGGTGATGGTCATGATGTTGATGGTGTTCCTGTAGACGATGGCGATTCCTCCCCTGGTTTGGTTGACGCGGTCCTTCCGGGTGATTTTGTAGCCATCCGGGATGGCTATGGCGATCTCGGGGGCCGAGGAGGCGTTCATCCAGGTTTCCGTGAGGAAGGCGACGTCTGGTGCTGTTGTGTCGAGGAGGTCCCAGAGTTTGACGGCATGCTGTGGATGGAGCGTGTGTTAAGGAGGATCGATTTGAGGTGGTTGTTGTTGTTGCGAGGTCCAGTGGGTGGTCTGCAGGAGTATTTGCAAGCTTGGCAGGTGAAGGGTCCGTGGGTTCTCTTCGGGGTGGCTCAGTAGCAGGTGGGTGTTCGTCCAGTGTTGAGTGCAGTGAGGGCAGCGTAGTCGTATCTCAGTTGGGGGCTATGTGTGCGGCAGAGGCCAGGGGTTCTGGCACTGGGCACGGTCCAGGTGCAGACGGGCTTGCTTTAGGCACTCCTTTGGCATGCCAGCGGCGCGCCCGCTGCGCGCGACTGCTGCGCGGCCTCCATAAGAATAACTCCATCATTGAGTGGCAATCACATTTTGTGTCAGGAAACAGAAAGTGTTGGTTGTGAGTTGAAGTGTGTTTGCACAATCATGCATCTATTTGGAACAATGTCGTTCTCATGCTCGGCGTGCACACTATATTATGGGATCTGTGGTGTAGAGCCAGAAACTGGGCCTTGGTCACCTATTATCGTAGGGTGACTTCCATTCCTTTGAAACACACCAAGACTAATTTAAACAACCCGCCCACCACAGGTGGAAATATGCATAACTATGGCATTGCCTATGAGGGAAAACTTGGACCACCCCCATGGGATATCTATGATTACCCAGTCTAACACTACTTACATAATGTCGCTGTAATATAATCTGCTAATATCCCATCTATACAGTAAACATATCTTGCTAGTGTACTAGAATTCTGAAAGAGGATTCTAGTTCACTGCAGATTGACTATCCAGGTCTACAGTCAGATTCAGAATAAAGGAGTTTGTGTATCTAGAATGAAACTTTTCCTCTTAAAACACTACAAAACGTACTGGATCCTGTAAAAACTCTATTCGGTAGGCCGACTCCACGTGTTAGAGGATATGAACTATAGTACAGCTCTCTTGGTTGCACCTCCATAACTGACCCACATACGGACATTTTGGAGAGAGGTGGAATCCACCATTAACAAGGGCTTTTAGCTACCATCACCTCTCCCACTGTAATTAATAAAGTTACATGACACAGATGACCCCTCTTCCATCACCACTCATGAGCTGCCCGGCCTTAATTATGATGTGGCCACTCTGACAAAGATCTTCATTTTCAGACACTGGAGATCACCCTAACTTCTCACCCATGATGAATGGCATATTAAGATGTGTAAGACAGCCTTGTAGGAGCCGCTTATATACAGAGCGTAGGAGAAGTCGGATACCCATTTACAGCTCTGATAGCCTTTTCTGAGCTCCGACTACTAAAGTAAACAAGTATCGCAGCCGCTGCCTGCATCCTGTGACCCACTAATGGTGCTCATGGCCACCCCTCCCTCTCCTCTACAGTCTCTTAGCATAGACCATAACCCGGTTGGGTTGCAAACCCTGGCCATATTGCTGTCTTTGGCCAAACACTATCCCCAATTCCACATGGACTACTTGGTCCAGAGTTGGGATGGTACCCTCCTCATGGTTTTGTGGAAGATAATCAAGACCTTTGACATGTTCTTTTCCAACATGATGATTCCCCACCAACAGATCCCTCACTTCACTTTGCACATGGTACCCCTCCATGCTATGACGTGTTGAATGGCACACCTTATACTGCATCGTAGCATTCTGTTATTCTTTTGCTCCGGAACTCTCCCTTTCACTACTTCATCTCATGCTTCTGTGCCCTGTTCCCCACCCCTACCAAATCCCTTTGTAGGTTGCGCATAGGCAGGGCATGCGCTGTCTCTTCGAGACATGCTGTATTCAGTCAGTGGGATTACAGCTCACCCACTGCCTTTTTATTTTTCCCTTTGATTGTCATTAAAAATTGCTTGCTTGCTAGTAGTTAATCCCTACTCTTTGGTCCACCTTTTTGTGTTTGGTTTCCTCCCATGGAGCACCACCTGATTACTGTTAACATAATGCTTCTGTGTTTATGTTGATTTCGGGGGCTATATTTTTCTTTGATTCTGCTCATGTCACTGTTTGCCTATCTTCGGGGCTCAGCTTCTGCGCCCGTCGCTTAATCTACCTATCCCGTCCAAATACCGAGATGAAATGTCAGGGGCTTCAGACGCTGTTTTTAAAATTACCTCTTTAATTTTCTTAGACTTCAAAGTAGAAAGATTTCCCCAAACCCCTCCTACTTTGCTGCTTGTTGCTTGAACGAGCATCACTCCTAGTCTTCAGCAGCATAATCTTGCAGCTCAGTTAAGAGCAAGACTTGGGCAACTCCTGTTGCATTTTCTCTGACGCTTGTTTATATAATGTGAACTCAAGTGACCCAAAGGTGTTAGAGCACTTTCCATGAGTGCTAGCTATATTACACAATGTCAGATTCATTTTTGGGGGCATTTTTATTGAGTGCCAACTTGACTGACCCAAAGGTATTGAAGCGCTTTACAAAAGCACCTGTTATATTACACGATGTCAGGTTAATTATTTATTTTTAGGTGCACGAGAATAAGTGATGCCGCTGCCCCTGTTTATTCATTACTACCCTTCTAACTTGCAAATGAGAGCAGCATTTGTCCCTCCCTGGTCCCTTCATGTTTCCTGCCGTCCACCTCTTCTAAGAGCTCTAATTTCAAAGCGCATTCAATGCAGCTCCCCAGGGACTGGGAGGCATTTTTCATTATTTATTATGAACTCGAGCTACCGGAAGGTGTTGTAACTAGCATTCATGTAAACTAGCTCCATCACACAAGTTCAGATTATTTTGAGGTCATTTTTATAGAGCGCTGATTTGAATGATTTGAAGTTATTGGATCACTTTACCAAAGTGCCAGTTACATTACACAAGGTCAGGAATTTTTTTTGTTTATAGGTGCACACAGAGTAAGAGATGCTAACACTATCCCTGTTTATTCATTATTTCCCTTCTACCTGACAAACGGGAGCATTTTGTTGTTGTTCCTACGTCCAGAGCTCCTATACCTAAGGACTGGGAGAGAGGTAAGAACGGAGGCTTGCTTGTAACCGAATGGTGAGAGCAGTATTTTCAATGGAAAACTCTGAAAAAGGGTGCCTGGTGAATAGAGGCCTCGTGGACAGGAGGGATGTGATGTCTCCCCCATTGGAAAGTACTTTACTGCTTTTTTTCATAGGCTGTTCAATACACAACTGATATAGTTACACACAGAATGTTATAGTGCTTTTGACTTGCATTGAAACATTTATCTTTCTGCCTGTGTGTTAAAAAGCCTTGGAATGTGTCCATAAATGTTTACTAAAGCAAGTATGTATTCCTGAATCACACTACATAAACCAGTGTGCAGTAATTGTATAGGCCTTCAATCCCTCGCAGCACAGCACCCAGAATAATGTGCTACATGGCTAAACACTTATAAGGTCCTAAAGGCAAGACCTATTGGCTATGCCAATGCTTGTTTTACTTATGCTCACTCCTTTTTGGTTCTAAATTGTTTAAGTCACAATATTCCATCACAATACACGGTTGTTATCATTGCACCTTCTTTCTCATCGTGGCACCCCCTACTATAATGCAGGATTTCGAATAACGCCTGCGTATGATTCCTGTCTGTTCCCCTACTACCAGCATGGACCATTTCTGATGATCTTTTGTATTGTCTGGAAATATATATATATATATATATATATATATATATATATATATATATATATATATATATATATATATATATATTCACTGAAAAAACCATAGGTTATAGACCATTTATAGTTAGGGATTAGCGTTTAAAAACCTTATTTTACTCGCATAAAACCATTGAAATTCGCACATATAGTTAGTTGCGCTAACTATATATCGCGCACCCGCAATCCACTGCTGATGATGTCACATATTACATCATTCATGACATGGTCAGTGACATCACTGATGACATCATCCAGTGGCTGTCTGTTTCTGTAAAGTTAAAATATGTCTTACATATTGAAGAATGAGTGGATGTATAAGTGTCTGGATGAAGGATTTAGTAGGTGCATGACTGACTGTATGAGAGAGTGATTAAATGTGTCTCACTGAGTGCATGGGTTAGTGACTAAACTGTCTTAATTTGTGCATCATTATATCTGTTGTTCTATAAACTGCTGCATGTGTTGATCAGTAGCTATGTGAGTAACTGTATGGGTATTGATTGGTTGCCCAAGTATTTGTATGGGAGACTGAGTGTGTGTGTGGGTGGCTGGGAGGTGTATGACTCTGTGCATAGAGGTGTGGGCAGTTGATTCACTAGATCTATGGGTTCAAAAGTGCATGTGGAAACAGCTGTATGAGCGGTTGACTGTGTGCATGAGTGTATTGGTGAGTGAATGGATATCTCAGTGCTACATGTCAAAGTAAGTACATATGTAAAACACAGTACATGTGAGAGTTCACATATATAAATAACTGTGCATAAGAGCCAGTGAATGTGTGAGTGGCTGTATGGATCATTGTGAACTTGTATCAGGGATTGTATAAAAGAGTAAATATGTGTTAGTATATGTTTGAATAAGTAAGGTGTGTATAACTGTATAGTTGAGGAAATGGAGATGTGATTGATTCTTTGCATGACTGACTAGGTGTGTGAGTAACTCCATGGATGAGTGACAGTCTGTGAGTGTCTGTTTACACTGAGTGTATCTAAGGTTATATTAGAGTCTGAAGAGGGTCATCGTATTATCACATGAATGATGTCATCATTGATGTGATCAGTAATGTCAAATGAGATGTCATCAGTGATGTCATTTAAGATGTCATCATTGATGTCATCAGTGATGTCATGTGAGATGTTATCAGTGATGTCATTTGAGATGTCATCAGTGATGTCACTGACCATGTCATGAATGATGTAATATGTGACATCATCAGCAGTGGATTGCGGGTGCGCGATATATAGTTAGCGCATCTAACTATATATGGAATTTCAATGGTTTTATGCCGGTAAAATAAGGTTTTGTAAATGCAAATCCCTAACTATATATGGCCTAAAACCAATGGTTTTTTCATTGAATTTTCAAGGTTTTGTAAATGCAAATTCCTAACTATATATAGACTATAACCTATGGTTTTTTCAGTGAATTTCAATGGTTTTTTAATAGCAAATATGAAAAGCTTTAAAATGTCAAGTACGTGATAGATAAAAACATTTTCGTATTTATGCACGCTGATGTGCTTTGAACGCTGCACCCCCCTTCCCCTCTCTTTTCTCTTAGGAATATTCTCTCTTTGTAGATAGTGAAGGGTAGTTAATGCAGGCCTTTACCCCGTTGTAATCCGCCGTGCCTGCTTCTCTCTCCATTTGATTGATTGTTATCCAAACATTTACTGTTTTAGAATTGGTTCTCTTTGGTTCATTCTCTATTTACAAACAAGCACAGAGTCGCAATACTCTGTTTAGTCTTTGCAGATAGTGAAAAATCATTTAAAAAAACAAATGGAATCGAGCAAAATCAGTAGGCCACTAATTGGATCTCTTTTTGACCTAGCTAAAATAGAAATATTAGGAACAACCCTTCATGAGAAATACGAAAATAGTGAGATGAACTGAGCTCCACACCATGAGGGCTGCAAGACAGCTCGGCTCCGTCACCCATCCCGCCCAAAATAACGACAAACCCTATGCAAATATTAAAAATATAGACAACACACCAGCAAAGAAACAGGGTAAAACATTTTATTAAATAACTATTTACATAACGTTGGTTTATAAGATGATGTCAGTAGTGGACCGATGTGTGAATAGGTCGGAAGTAGCACAAGGCGCCAAGATCCGGATGGAAAGTCCTGGATGTTGGGTGCCATAGTTCAGAGTTCTGAGTTTGAGCCTTTTTCAATGCCTGTGCTTTGTTGTTTCCCCTCCATCAAAAACAAAAAAAAATATAAAACTGTGCAAAAATACAAAAAAATCAAAAAATGTTTACAAAAGCAGTGCTTGTAAGACTGTCTGAAGCTTATTTCCACCTACTGCAGCTTCACTATTCTCAAAGTAAGTGAGGGTCGTTTGTGGACCTGACTGCATTTGAAAACAATGTTATATGGTACCTCCCTAAACCGCTTGACGGAGGCCCCCGAGGGGCGGTGTGATAACACGGACTCGGAGAAGACGCTTGGCTCCGACCCCCTCCCCAAGTCTTATAGCACTGGTGTAGCCTGAGATCGCCCCCGACATAGGCGGCCGGCTCCCGGGGTCCGGCGGAACTTTTTGCCTTTTGATGACTCTTCTATTCTGGACTTTGTCCCACAATCCATTTGACCTGAAGACACGCTGTAGTGGGGCGCCCCTTTACCGTTTTAGTTGCCATTCCGCCCGCTTTTGCTACACTGTGCCTCTTCCGCCATTCAGCTGTTTACCGCCCGCTCTTGCGACTACAGCGTCTCGCTCACCATGTAGTTAAGTTGCTCCCGCTCTTGCGGTGCAGCGATAGGCGGCTGCCACAGGACTCTCAAAATGGCGGCCGGCTCTTCGGTTTTAGGCCTGGTCCACTAAAATGGCCCTGGGACACCTTGGAACTCGGACGCTTCCCTGATAGGGCTTGGGTCCCATTCTCGAAAGCGTCCCCTCAGCCTTGAAGATTCTACAAAATTCTTGGGGGCCCCCGACTCCCGCAGGCTTCTGGTGGGGAGTGGCTGCCATGTCTGCTCGTGAAATGGCCACGACGGAGCTACGAGATGGTAGTGCTCTCATGCTGACGCCAGCTTTAGTCTGAAACATCCAGAAACACTGTAGTCTACCAATTCGATCAGTTCCGGTAGCGCCCCAACATGACCCAGAAGAGAAGAACTTGCCCTCCCCTCTTTGACTGATGGTTCTTGTTGCCTGTCCCCTCTGTTGTCATTTAACAGAACTTTTTGGACTGCTGAAAGGGGTTGTGTTCCGAACGCTGGTTGGTGGAGACATTTTGACTATATTCTTGACCTATGTTGTCGCGTAATGCGTTATATGACACGCCGCGTTAGCGCACCCGGAAGTGATCCGGGGCGCGCAGCGCGTAACGTAAGCATAACAGGTCATGTGACTTGTTAATAAAACTTTTTATTGGTTCATTTTACTTTTGTTATTTTAATAATGAAAAGCATGGTCATATGACCTAAAAAATACGCTTTTTATTGATTTCGAACTTTTTTTTTTAAACATATATGTTATAATATTCCAGGCTAATGTACTTTCCCGGAAAATTTACAACTGTCCTGCAAGTAAAATATATTCCTTTTTCGAGAAAAAGGGCGCTTCTTCGTTCCATGACGGAGCCGTTGAGTAAAAGAGACTCGGCCTGCTGTCTTAGTCGCCGATACGCCTGATTATCAGATTCTTATCGATCACTTTATGTTGCAGGAGTGGAAAACACAACTGCCCTTGACCATTTATCTTTACTGCGTTCCTACATATTATACCTTTTATCCGTCATGTAATTGGACTGCTTTATTTCACTTGCCTTTTACTGATTCGAAAACAGTGACTAAAAGTAAAAACTTTACCAATCTAAATACTACTACCGTGTTTTGTTTTAAAAACCTTTATTGTGAAAATGTCAGTATACAAATACGGGCCTATAACCACGTGGGCCGGCCACGGAGCAAACTGAAATCGTATATGATGAGGAGACATTTACACTGTAGAGGAACGTAACGAGCGGGCCATTAGGTTACAAGAACTAAGGTGTCTAACAGTTGCGGAATCGGTGGACGTACATTTTGTAATTAAAATAACACAGGGCCACTTACAATAAAATTTTCTAGATATACATTTGCGGGCAAGGAGTTACGAGTCCCATTTATACCGGCGCCATTTTGGGCGAGGCCGGGCAGGTCCAAGATATAGTCAAAATGTCTCCACCAACAATCGGCCAGACCAGAACCCCTTTCGGCCCTTTATGCTACAAGATGGTGTCTTCCATTCAGAAAATATTGTTGGCAGCATTTTGAAAGGAAAGATAAACAGCCGTTCTCCTAGTGAGTCTCACATTGTTACATTTAGGAAGAATGTTGAAGAGTAATATGTGGAAAATCTGAAGCCATTTTTCTACAAACTCTCAATCAGCCTTGGATGGAAAAAAAAATCCTGAAGAATGTACAAACTGAAAACCAATTTTTGTCTGTATAGCATCAACAGCAACGCTTGAGTCAGCTTTGTGTCAAGTCGCCATTTTCATTCAATCAATAGCATCCCCCTGCACACATTCAGGAACCTGGTCGTGTCTTCAGGTAAAACGGATTGTGGGACAAGCAGAAAGGAAAAGGAAAAAAGTTCCGCCGGACCTTGGGAGCCGGCCGCCTATGTCATGGGCGATCTTTGGCCACACCAGGGCAATAGTGAAGCTGCAGCAGGTGCAAAAGAGCTTCAGACAGTCTTACAAGCACTGCTTTTCTAAACATTTTTTTGTATTTTTGCACAGTTTTATATTTTTTTTTTGTTTTTGATGGAGGGGAAACAACAAAAAACAGGCATTGAAAAAAGCTCAACAGTGCAGGGCGCCTTGTGCTGGTTCCGACCTATTCACACATCGGTCCACTACTGACATCACCTCATAAGCCAACGGGGCACCCCACACTGACTTTCGGCGCAGCATTGTAGGATGGCCACACCAGTGCGGCAACTTGCTGGACACCACCTCGGTGCCATCCGGATCTCCGCGCGTTCGAATCACTGTACCGCAAGAGTGACCGGAACTCAGCTGGTCACGCCGTCTTTCGGCGCAGCATTGTAGGATGGCCATACCAGTGCGGCAACTTGCTGGACACCACCTCGGTGCCATCCGGATCTCGGCGCGTTCGAGTCACTGTACCGCAAGAGTGACCGGAACTCAGCTGAACACGCCGTCTTTCGGCGCAGCATTGTAGGATGGCCACACCAGTGCAGCAATTTGCTGGACACCACCTTGGGCAATAGTGAAGCTGCAAAAGGTGCAAATAAGCTTCAGACAGTCTTCAACTTAGTCTGATTCTTATAATAAACTTCAGATAGTCTTACAAGCACTGCTCAGAACTCTCAACTATGGCACTCAACATCCAGAACTTGCCATTCGGATCTTGGCGCCTTGTGCTGGTTCCGGCTTATTTACACATCGGTCCACTACTGACATCACCTCATAAGCCAACGGGGCACCCCACGCCGACTTTCGGCGCAGCATTGTAGGATGGCCACACCAGTGCGGCAACTTGCTGGACACCACCTCGGTGCCATCCGGATCTCGGCGCGTTCGAGTCACTGTACCGCAAGAGTGACCGCAACTCAGCTGGACACGCCGTCTTTCGGCGCAGCATTGTAGGTTGGCCACACCAGTGCAGCAATTTGCTGGACACCACCTCGGTGCCATCCGGATCTCGGTGCGTTGTGCTGCCTTCGGCCTACTGTAGCCGCAAGTGCGGACGCAACTCAGTTGGACGGCGAGTGAAACGCTAAGGGGCACCGCACTGCAGCCGAGGAGCCTCCATCTTGGGGGAGACGCACAGCCCCCACTGACTGACGCGACCTCACAGGCCAACGGGGCGCCCCACGCCGACTTTCGGCGCAGCATTGTAGGATGGCCACACCAGTGCGGCAATTTGCTGGACACCACCTCGTTGCCATCCGGATCTCAGCGCGTTGTGCTGCCTTCGGCCTATTCGCACATTGGTCCGCTACTGACGCCGCCTCACGTGCCAACGGATTTTCTACGCTTTTTGTAGCCCTATGCCGCATAACAGGTCATGTGACTTGTTTATAAAACTTTTCATTGGTTCATTTTACTTTTGGTTTCCTAAAGATGGAAGGCTTGGTCATATGACCTAAAAATAACACTTTTCATTGGTTTAGAACATTTTTTTTTCCCAAACGATGAAAGCCCCACCTTGTTTCTGGATCATTCAGACTGAAGCTGGCGTCAGCATGAGAGCACCACCATCTCGTGGCTCCGTCGTGGTCATTCCGCGAGCAATCATGGCAGCCGTTCCCCAACGGAAGCCTGCGGGAGTCGGGGGCCCCCAAGACTTTTGTAGAATCTTCACGGCTGAGGGGACGCTTTTCGAGAATGGAGCCCAAGCCCTAGCAGGCAAGCGTCCGAGTTCCAAGGTGTCCCAGGGCCATTTCAGTGGACCAGGCCCAAAACCGAAGAGCCGGCCGCCATTTTAAGAGTCATGTGGCAGCCGCCTATCGCTGCACTGCAAGAGTGGGAGCAACTCAACAACATGGTGAGCGAGACGCTGTAGCCGAAAGAGCGGGCGCAACTAGGCTGGATGGCCGCCACCTGGGGAGGCCCGTTCACGCCGCCTCCCCCACGCCCCCCCCCCCGGGCCGCCCCATGCCAATTTTCGGAGCAGCATTGTAGGATACCAAAACCAGTGCGGCAGTTTACTGGACATCACCTGGGTGCCATCAACATCTCAGCGCGTTCTGCTGCCTTGGGACTATTCGCACAACAGACCGCTACTGACGAGGCCTCCCCCGCACCACCCGGGACGCCCCACGCCAATTTTCGGAGCAGCATTGTAGGATCCCAAAACCAGTGCGGCACCCAGGCGACATCACCTGGGTGCCGTCCAGAACTCTGCACGTTGTGCTGCCTTGGGACTATTCGCACAAAAGACAGCTTCTGACCATTGTTGCTTTTTTGGGTGAAAATTTTTTAAATGTTTTTACAGTTTTTGTTCCGTTCATTATATTTAAAAGTTAATAAAGTTTTATAATCTTTCTTTGTTGGAGTGTTATAAATTTTTTTTAAAACGGGTGAATGGGGCCTTGAATCGGGTTATTGTCATGTGTGGGCTTTGGAAGTGTGCTGCTGCAGGATCGGACATTTCAAACTCAAATGCACGTTCTTTTTCTTACCTTTCCGAAGCATGGAGCGCAATAGCAGGCAGAGAAAGGGTGATGCACGTGTTGAACACTACCTGACCTGGCAAGTTGCTGGCAGTGCCCCCCCCCCGCCCGCTCCTGAAAGAGGGCACACACACACCGCCGCCCCGAGTACTTCACAAATCTTTAAAAGACCATGCGCTTGTTCATGAGGCTTAAATGGTTTATCACCTCTTCTAGAACCCCTGCATCGACCCTCTGACGTTTCCTGGAAAAATTACCACATAACACAATACCAAGCCCTGTCAGCTGAAACCCCCGAGGAATCGTGGGGCATATTATCAAGGGGGTTTATCTCCGCTTTTTTGGCTTTAAAAGCCATGAAAGCGGAGATAAAATTATCTCCCTATTACCAAGCTGTCGCTAACACCAGTTAGTGACAGCTAAAAGGAGATAGCGACCATCTTGGGCCCCGCTTTGCATGTCAGCGATACTTATCACTAATGACATGCAAAGTGGGCGTGCCAAGATGTTAGCGACTGGAAACAGTCCCTAACATCGCTATCTCCTATTACCAACTTTTGGAGATATTCGCGCTAAACGCAAATATCTCCAAAAGCTAACACCTGCTCTGAGCAGTTCTTAGCCATGTTATCCAATGGGAGGTGGATAACATGGCTAAGAGCATTTGCTCGATAATACATGAATATCGCTGACTTTTCTGCGATAATAGCAAGGTTTATCTGCGATAAAAATCGCCGATGTGCGGCGAAAATTATTGTCTCTAAACAAGTTAGAGACAAAAATTATCGCTAGTTGTTCGTAATATGCCCCCGGGTTTTTGCTTGCAGAAATCGGGAGGCGGGAGACTAGCACTGAAATCAGTAGTCTCACGCCTGAATCGGGAGGGTTGGCATGTCTGGATTCTCTTTAGCTGGGGCCATAAACTACATCCGCAGGGCTAGGTGATAGCCTGGGACCGGCCTGGCATCTAAAATGGCTGCCGTGCACGACAAAATTGTGGCATTGGAAAAAAGGCAAGATGGCGCAGACAATGTTTATCAATAAGGATTCATTTATAACAAAATATTTTATCGCAGTGACAAATTGGCGGTCAACACTTCCTGATTTCCATCGAATCGAACGTTAACAGACGTCACGCAGCAAAAAAAAAAAAGCTCACGCACAGCCGCTGGAAGAGATGTATCAACATATATGAGCCTCCTCAGCCACCCTCAGGAAACATAGGGGATTAGGATACGTCTCCCGCACCCTCTTATACCTAGTAATTTAATTGAAACGAAGCACAAAATGGTGAATTCCCGTTTCGCTACCAGTTTGCGGCCCAGTTCGCGGCCCGTGAAGCGCTTCTACCGTGAGAAATCATTTTTTTTTTTATTTTCCCCACGGGACCCTTAATAACCCCAACAACATTCCTAGGAGGTCAAGAGGGGTATACCTTGCCCCCTTTCATTAAATTCCCCCTTCGTTTTTCACCTCTTCTTCTCTCTCGATCCTACCGAGAGATAAGATGGCGGCCGCTCCGGACTGTCACGCAGCAAAAAAATAAAAAGCTCACGCACAGCCGCTGGAAGAGATGTATCAACATATATGAGCCTCCTCAGCCACCCTCATGAAACATAGGGGATTAGGATACGTCTCCCGCACCCCCTTATACCTAGTAATTTAATTAAAACGAAGCACAAAATGGCGAATTCCCGTTTCGCTACCAGTTTGCGGCCCAGTTCGCGGCCCGTGAAGCGCTTCTACCGTGAAAAATCATTTTTTTTTTATTTTCCTCACGGGACCCTTTAATAACCCCAACAACATTCCTAGGAGGTCAAGAGGGGTATACCTTGCCCCCTTTCATTAAATTCCCCCTTCGTTTTTCACCTCTTCTTCTCTCTCGATCCTACCGAGAGATAAGATGGCGGCCGCTCCGGACTGTTTAGAATGTTGACAGACACCGGAGAGCCAATCAGCTTTCTGCACGCAAAGTTCCGTTTCGCGAAAAGTAAGCGAACCGGAGCGCAGCCTGGAGCGCTGTTACAGATATATATCTTGTTTTAAACGTTAATTTCTCAAAAACTACTGGAGCACATATATTGAGACCTAGCAAAGGCACATCGGGCTAACAGTCCCTACAATTTTGCCAAGTTTCGTGCAAATCCATTCAGCCGTTCGAGCTAAAAGTGAGTCCAACCGCCCTATGGAAATTAACATGGGAAAAACGTGTTTTGGGACCCCCCTTTTTTCTCGGCCCCCCCTCGACAAAACCCCCCCAAATTTTCAAGGGCTGCTCAGAAACAAAATGTGCCATTTTCCTGAAAATTTCAGCCGATTCCGTCCACAAACGCCAAAGTTATTAGACATAGAATTTTCAAAAATGCCATAGGGAAAAAATCCTAACTATATATACCTACTGGCGATAGCCAGTAGGTAATATATATATATATATATATATATATATATATATATATATATATATATATATATATATATATATATATATATATATATATATATATATATATATATATATATATATAAGGCAAGGGCTCTGAGTTACACAATACAATTCACGACTTTCTGTTCCATAATGTTAATTTAAAAAACCAATTGAGTTTAAACAATATAAGCAATAACGCGAAACTATTCAAACTATTTAATAATATGAGTATCATGAACAGCTGTGTGTCTAAACACCTTTCAAATTAGTAGCGTAAATCACAATCCTTGTAGCCATAATTCTAAAAGTTTCTTTTTTTGCAGTTTGACAAATTGTATCAGTAGTTGGCCACATATAAATATGTTGTCCTTAGAATATGATAGGGGCATAGAATACAGTGGTATCAAGAACATTTAGCACTTCTTTCGGCACTTTTCATGGGCCACCCCTACCTCCCAGGGACAGGGCCGGATCACCAATAATATTCTTATTTTCAGAATCAGACTTTAGCTCAGAGCAATACAAAGAACACAAAAGGGAGAAAATGTTCATAAGGACATGAAGACAATGAAGAAGGCAAATATGTGAGGGAAAACGTGCAAGTATGAGAAAAGTATGAGATAAG